>NW_025280947.1:0-1209 GCF_018294505.1 Triticum aestivum
GAACAGGAAATAAAACGACGTGTTGGCCACGAGGAGAACAAGCGCACGGTGCACATTCCAAGAGTTGATATGATTGTTCCTTCAACTACTAGGCATACTATGACAACCACATCCGTTGTTGTCAGGACTACATCACCTCCACCATGTGACACATCGCCCCCGAGAGTGGCTACATCATCTGAGTTGATCATAAGAGGTAATGACAAAGGTACTGATCTTCCATCTCTACATGAGAATGATGAATGCCTTGTCAATTTGAATGCACCATCTGATGAGCTACCCACTACTTTGATCACACCACCTATTTTAGAGGACTACGTTGATAATTTGACTTTGCCATGTGATCAAACAACTGAAATACCAACAATTTTGAGTGCACCCATTGAATTAACTATTGATGCAAAAGAACCAATGTTTAATCATTTTGATATGACGTCTAATCTTGGTGATGATTCTGTGTTGAATGACTTATTGCATGTTTGCTTATTTAAGCATGTTATAGCATGTAAATTTGATGCAAGTAAGGTTTATTCACCAATGTTGGGATGGTTTAATGATGAACATTGTCAATCTTTTGAAATGAATAAGAGCTTCACTTATATGTGCAAACTGAGTTGCAATATTTTCATGCCTTCTACTTCTTGTGCTAATTTTTTGGCTTTAGATTTTATGAACTATGCAAGTTACTCATCTATTCATGTGTCATATATGCAAAAATCAAGGGAAGTAAAAATGGATGAAATATACATATACAACATGTACACCTTGTCTCTTTTGTTAGCCACATTTCAGATTAAGGAACGCCGAGGACGGCTTTATTTTCAAGAAGGGGAGGATGATGAGGACATGACTACCTTGGATATGACCAAAAATATTGCATATATGCATATTTGTCAGGTGATTTCTAGTGCAAACTATTCAATAATCTATTTATGTTATCCAGAACAAAAATACTTCACACACTTTTGTGTTTTGTCTAATTGCAGGTGTATGGGACATTTGTACAATCCACATATGAAGATAAGGAAGAAAGAGATGTTTATTTGCTGTCCAAAAAGTTCTCTCACGTCACTTTTGGCCCAAGAGAAGATAGAGTCCAAGTCTCTCACGTTCTGGATTCAGATTCGGACTGCACAGACACACCTGACTCAAAACGCACACAAGTTTTTCATACGGACTCCGAATTGGGTGATTCTTTTTTTGTTGGAA
>NW_025280948.1:0-1209 GCF_018294505.1 Triticum aestivum
GGCCTGCACGTAGTAGTAGGCACCTCCGGTGTAGTAGGGGTCGTCGTCGACGGTGGCGTCTGACTCCAGGGCTCCAGCATCTGGTTGCGACAACCAGGTAGAAGGGAAAGGGGAAAAGAGGGAGAAAAGCAACCGTGAGTACTCATCCAAAGTACTCGCAAGCAAGGAACTACACTACATATGCATGGGTATATGTGTAAGGAGGCCATATCAGTGGACTGAACTGCAGAATGCCAGAATAAGAGGGGGGATAGCTAGTCCTATCGAAGACTACGCTTCTGGCAGCCTCCGTCTTGCAGCATGTAGAAGAGAGTAGATTGAAGTCCTCCAAGTAGCATCTCCAAGTAGCATCTCCAAATAGCATCGCATAGCATAATCCTACCCGGCGATCCCCTCCTCGTATCCCTGAGAGAGAGCGACCACCGGTTGTATCTGGCACTTGGAAGGGTGTGTTTTATTTAAGTATCCGGTTCTAGTTGTCATAAGGTCAAGGTACAACTCCAAGTCGTCCTGTTACCGAAGATCACGGCTATTCGAATAGATTAACTTCCCTGCAGGGGTGCACCACATAACCCAACACGCTCGATCCCATTTGGCCGGACACACTTTCCTGGGTCATGCCCGGCCTCGGAAGATCAACACGTCGCAGCCCCACCTAGGCACAACAAAGAGGTCAGCACGCCGGTCTAAACCTAAGCGCACAGGGGTCTGGGCCCATCGCCCTTAGCACACCTGCACGTTGCGTACGCGGCTGGTGAGCAGACCTAGCAACCTCCATTACAAAGGAAGTTGCGTTAACGCAGTCCAACCCGGCGCGCGCCACTCAGTCGCTGACGTCAAGAAGGCTTCGGCTGATACCACGACGCCGGGATACCCATAACTACTCCCGCGTAGATGGTTAGTGCGTATAGGCTCGTAGCCGACTCAGATCAAATACCAAGATCTCGTTAAGCGTGTTAAGTATCCGCGAACGCCGAACAGGGCCAGGCCCACCTGTCTCCTAGGTGGTCTCAACCTGCCCTGCCGCTCCGCCACAAAGTAACAGTCGGGGGCCGTCGGGAACCCAGGCCCACCTCTACCGGGATGGAGCCACCTGCCCCTTCAGCCCCCATCTCCGAACAGTATCACAGGTAATGTAACTGTGTAAAGTATATCGTATATGCCCGTGATCACCTCCCGAAGTGATCACGGCCCAGTAGTATAGCATGG
>NW_025280949.1:0-1209 GCF_018294505.1 Triticum aestivum
CCCCTCACGGACGGCGCCGCCGCCGGCACCTGGAGGGGGGAAACGGACGCGTCGGGTCTACACGGAGGGGATCTTGCTGTGGGTCTGGCCCGGATGTTGCTCCAAAGTGTTCCTATGGGCTGACCTGCCACAACCGGGTGGATAGGTCCACTGCTCAAAGCCCGTCCGTGCAAAGTCAAAGGGCTAGATCCCGTGGTCAAACGCTACAGGGTTAGGCGGGACGGGGGCCCTGGGGGGTCGCAATGCCACCCGAGCGTCGCACCGGGCCCCCATACATGCGGGGTGGTGTGGTGGCATGTCCGAAGAGGCGGCACGCGTCTCCGGGGGTGCCCCCCTCACGAACGGCGATGACACGGTAGTAGACGTTCTGCGGTAACGATGCGGCGTGAATATTATTAAATACTCGGAGCGCGATAAAATCATGAGTTTTTTACACGACGCGGGCACATGTGCTGTAGGACTGATGGTAATTTTTCATAATTGTTCGTGATGGAGTAGTATCTGAACAATTCCCTCTATGCGGATTGCTCTTCGCGTGTCTACGAGTGTGGCCGGCGGCCTCCGGGGGCTAGCATGCCGCCAAATCTTGCGAAGGCGGCCTCTCACAAGTCTGGAAGTGTTGTGGCGAGTGCAAACGCCCGGCACGCGTCTCCCGGGTGTGCCCCCCTCACGGATGGCGCCGCCGCCGGCACCTGGAGGGGGGAAACGGACGCGTCGGGTCTACACGGAGGGGATCTTGCTGTGGGTCTGGCCCGGATGTTGCTCCAAAGTGTTCCTATGGGCTGACCTGCCACAACCGGGTGGATAGGTCCACTGCTCAAAGCCCGTCCGTGCAAAGTCAAAGGGCTAGATCCCGTGGTCAAACGCTACAGGGTTAGGCGGGACGGGGGCCCTGGGGGGTAGCAATGCCACCCGAGCATCGCACCGGGCCCCCATACATGCGGGGTGGTGTGGTGGCATGTCCGAAGAGGCGGCACGCGTCTCCGGGGGGTGCCCCCCCTCACGAACGGCGATGACACGGTAGTAGACGTTCTGCGGTAACGATGCGGCGTGAATATTGTTAAATACTCGGAGCGCGATAAAATCATGAGTTTTTTACACGACGCGGGCACATGTGCTGTAGGACTGATGGTAATTTTCATAATTCTTCGTGATGGAGTAGTATCTGAACAATTCCCTCTATGCGGATTGCTCTTCGCGTGTCTACGA
>NW_025280950.1:0-1209 GCF_018294505.1 Triticum aestivum
ATCATGCCAGCTTTCAACCTTTTCAGAGTTCATTTGAAATGCTTTTCAATTTTAGGGTCTTATAGCTCAAAATAATTAGTAAATGCATGAAAAATAACAAATGAAGTCAGAAAGGATTGAAAAATGATGATGTGGCTTTGAATGGTGCATTTTGAACACACAAAAAGTCAGGAGTTCAAATTAAGTTTTAAAAAATGAAATCCCTTTGGAAGAGACGAGTTTCCGGATGAAATCCTGATACTTTGAAAGAGATTGTCCGTTTTGTACACGAAGTGCATCCAGTTTATGCCGTAACCCTCTCAACTTTCTTGCACATGCTATGTGGATGAAATGATGATATCATGCCAAACTTTCAACCTTTTCAGAGTTCATTTGAAATGCTTTTCAATTTTAGGGTCTTATAGCTCAAAATAATTAGTAAATGCATGAAAAATAACAAATGAAGTCAGAAAGGATTGAAAAATGATGATGTGGCTTTGAATGGTGCATTTTGAACACACAAAAAGTCAGGAGTTCAAATAAGTTTTAAAAAATGAAATCCCTTTGTAAGAGAAAAGTATCCGGATGAAATCCTGATACTTTGAAAGAGATTGTCCGTTTTGTACACGAAGTGCATCTAGTTTATGCCGTAACCCTCTCAACTTTCTTGCACATGCTATGTGGATGAAATGATGATATCATGCCAACTTTCAACCTTTTCAGAGTTCATTTGAAATGCTTTTCAATTTTAGGGTCTTATAGCTCAAAATAATTAGTAAATGGATGAAAAATAACAAATGAAGTCAGAAAGGATTGAAAAATGATGATGTGGCTTTGAATGGTGCATTTTGAACACACAAAAAGTCAGGAGTTCAAATAAGTTTTAAAAAATGAAATCCCATTGTAAGAGACGAGTTTCCGGATGAAATCCTGATACTTTGAAAGAGATTGTCCGTTTTGTACACGAAGTGCATCCAGTTTATGCCGTAACCCTCTCAACTTTCTTGCACATGCTATGTGGATGAAATGATGATATCATGCCAAACTTTCAACCTTTTCAGAGTTCATTTGAAATGCTTTTCAATTTTAGGGTCTTATAGCTCAAAATAATTAGTAAATGCATGAAAAATAACAAATGAAGTCAGAAAGGATTGAAAAATGATGATGTGGCTTTGAATGGTGCATTTTGAACACACAAAAAGTCAGGAGTTCAAATAAGTTTTAAAAAAT
>NW_025280951.1:0-1209 GCF_018294505.1 Triticum aestivum
GATCCCGCTGTTGGTTATTGACCGGAGAGGCGTCTCGGTCATGTCTGCATGTCTCCCGAACCCGTAGGGTCTACACACTTAAGGTCCGGTGACGCTAGGGTTGTAGAGATATATGTATGCGGAAACCCGAAAGTTGTTCGGAGTCCCGGATGAGATCCCGGACGTCACGAGAGGTTCCGGAATGGTCCGGAGGTGAAGAATTATATATAGGAAGTCCAGTTTTGGCCACCGGGAAAGTTTCGGGGGTTATCGGTATTGTACCGGGACCACCGGAAGGGTCCCGGGGGTCCACCGGGTGGGGCCACCTGTCCCGGAGGGCCCCGTGGGCTGAAAGTGGAGGGGAACCAGCCCCTAATGGGCTGGGGCGCCACTTTGGGCCTCCCCCCCATGCGCCTAGGGTTGGGAACCCTAGGGGGGGAGTTTCCCCTTGCCTTGGGGGGCAAGGCAACCCCTTCCCCCTTGGCCGCCGCCCCCCCCCCTTGGAGATCCCATCTCCAAGGGCTGCGCACCCCCCCTTGGGGGCCTATATAAAGGGGGGGAGGGAGGGCAGGACACGACAGCCTTTGGCGCCTCCCTCCTCCCCTGCAACACCTCTCTCTCGCGCGCAGAAGCTCGGCGAAGCCTTGCCGGAGAGCCGCTACATCCACCACCACGCCGTCGTGCTGTTGGATCTCCATCAACCTCTCCTCCCCCCTTGCTGGATCAAGAAAGGAGGAGACGTCGCTGCACCGTACGTGTGTTGAACGCAGAGGTGCCGTCCGTTCGGCACTCGGTCATCGGTGATTTGGATCACGGCGAGTACGACTCCGTCATCCACGTTCATTGGAACGCTTCCGCTCGCGATCTACAAGGGTATGTAGATCCACTCCTTTCCCCTCGTTGCTAGTAGACTCCATAGATGCATCTTGGTGAGCGTAGGAAAATTTTAAATTATGCTACGATTCCCAACAGTGGCATCATGAGCCAGGCCTATGCGTAGTTACTATGCACGAGTAGAACACAAAGAAGTTGTGGGCGTTGATGTTGCCAATTCTTCTTGCCGCTACTAGTCGTTTCTTGTTTCGGCGGCATTGTAGGATGAAGCGGCCCGGACCGACCTTACACGTACGCTTACGTGAGACAGGTTCCACCGACTGACATGCACTAGTTGCATAAGGTGGCTAGCGGGTGTCTGTCTCTCCTACTTTAGTCGGAACGGATTCGATGAAA
>NW_025280952.1:0-1209 GCF_018294505.1 Triticum aestivum
ACCCAAACTTGCCCCAAATGGGACAAAATTTGTACCACGGCATGTTGATGCCGCTCCGTGATAGCATGCCAAGTTTCATGAATTTCAGACGAGTTTTGGATTTACTAGAATTTAAAAACCAGGCATCTAAATGTTTTGCCGGCAATCAACAGTGCCCTGGTGTTTGAAATTCATTCCCATTTCTTGCATGGGACCTAAGCATGCACCCAAGGACACAGATTTGATTTTTCATCCAATTTATATGCACTGGAGCATGTGCATCTAGTTCAAATTTGAATTATGCATATAAATTCATTGAAAACTCAGTTAATGCATAAAAAGTCCAAACGAACTCCGAAAAATCATAAAAATTCACAAAGCACTCGTGTTGTTCTATGTTGACATGGGAAAAAGTTGAAAGCAATAAGAGGCAATGGATATCGTTTCGTCCCCAAAGGTGGGACGTTCCCTACCGAAAACCATCATGCTTGTTGTGAGAAGCTCCGGTTTGTGAGAATCATATACCCAAACTTGCCCCAAATGGGACAAAATTTGTACCACGGCATGTTGATGCCGCTCCGTGATAGCATGCCAAGTTTCATGAATTTCAGACGAGTTTTGGATTTACTAGAATTTAAAAACCAGGCATCTAAATGTTTTCCGGCAATCAACGGTGCCCTGGTGTTTGAAATTCATTCCCATTTCTTGCATGGGACCTAAGCATGCACCCAAGGACACAGATTTGATTTTTCATCCAATTTATATGCACTGGAGCATGTGCATGTAGTTCAAATTTGAATTATGCACATAAATGCATTGAAACTCAGTTAATGCATAAAAATGTCCAAACGAACTCCGAAAAATCATAAAAATTCACAAAACACTCCTGTTGTTCTATGTTGACATGAGAAAAAGTTGAAAGCAATAAGAGGCAATGGATATCGTTTCGTCCCCAAAGGTGGGACGTTCCCTACCGAAAACCATCATGCTTGTGGTGAGAAGCTCCGGTTTGTGAGAATCATATACCCAAACTTGCCCCAAATGGGACAAAATTTGTACCACGGCATGTTGATGACGCTCCATGATAGCATGCCAATTTTCATGAATTTCAGACGAGTTTTGGATTTACTAGAATTTAAAAACCAGGCATCTCAATGTTTTGCCGGCAATCAACGGTGCCCTGGTGATTGAAATTCATTCCCATTTCTTGCATGGGACCTAAGCATGCAC
>NW_025280953.1:0-1209 GCF_018294505.1 Triticum aestivum
TGAACTCATTCTTTATTTATATTGGTGTTAAACCTACTGTATTCCAACTCCTCTATGGTTTATAAACTAATTTACTAGCCATAGATTCATCAAAATAAGCAAACAACACACAAAAAACAGAATCTGTCAAAAACAGAACAGTCTGTAGCAATCTGTAACTAACGCAAACTTCTGGAACTCTAAAAATTCTACAAAAATAGGAAGTCCTGTACAATTTGTTTATTGATCAGCAGCAATTCGAATCAACGCAAAAGCACGTTCTTGTGATTTATCATAACTAAATTCGTGCGCATAAAGTTTCTGTTTTTCAGCAGAATCAAATCAACTATCATCGTAGGTTATCCTATAGGTTCTACTTGGCACAAACACTAACTAAAACATAAAACCACATCCAAACAGAAGGTATATGGATTATTTATTCCTAAACAGAAGCAAAAACAAAAAACACAAAATAAAATTGGGTTGGCTCCCAACAAGCGCTATCGTTTAACGCCCCTAGCTAGGCATAAAAGCAAGGATAGATCTAGGTATTGCCATATTTGGTAGGCAATCCATAAGTGGCTCTCATGATAGATTCATATGGTAATTTTATTTTCTTTATAGGGAAGTGTTCCATACCCTTCTTTAAGGGAAATTGGAATCTAATATTCCCTTCCTTCATATCAATAATTGCACCAATCGTTCTAAGGAAAGGTCTACCAAGAATAATAGGACATGAAGGATTGCAATCTATATCAAGAACGATAAAATATACGGGCACATAATTCTTATTTGCAACAATAAGAACATCATTAATTCTTCCCATAGGTTTTTAATAGTGGAATCCGCAAGATGCAAGTTTAGAGAGCAATCATCAAAATCACGGAAATCTAGCAAATCACATAAAGTTTTGGGGATAGTAGAGACACTAGCACCCAAATCACACAAAGCATGAAACTCAAAATCTTTAATTTTAATTTTAATAGTAGGTTCCCATTCATCATAGAGTTTTCTAGAGATAGAAACTTTCAACTCAAGTTTTTCTTCATAAGATTGCATCAAAGCATCGACAATATGTTTGGTAAAGGCCTTATTTTGACTATAAGCATGAGGAGATTCTAGCACAGATTGCAACAAGGAAATACAACCAATCAAAGAGCAATTTTCATAATTAAATTCCTTGAGATCCAAAATAGTGGGTTTAGCAACATCACGGTTTTTATTTATTCC
>NW_025280954.1:0-1209 GCF_018294505.1 Triticum aestivum
GGATGTACAACCTTCCCCCCTGGTTGTGCATGAAGAGGAAGTACATTCACATGAGTATGCTAATTGAAGGGCCAAAACAACCAGGGAACGATATCAATCTGTATCTGGGGCTGCTGAAAGAGGAGCTTGACACGCTGTGGAAAACGCCAGCCAATACGTGGGATGCTGCAGAGAAAGAATATTTCCCTATGAGAGCCGCACTGCTCACGACGGTGCACGACTATCTCGGTTACAGATATCTCGCGGGGCAGGTAGTCCACGGATTTTCTGGATGCGTAAGGTGCATGGATGACACAACGTATCGCCAGCTAGATAGAGATCCCGGGTCTTCGAAAACCGTGTTCATGGGACATCGAAGGTGGCTTCGCGACGATGACCCGTGGAGGAAACGCAAGGATCTGTTCGATGGTGAAACCGAACCCCGAAAACGCCCGTGTACGAGGAGCGGCGAGGAAATAGACAAGCTGTTGAAAAATTGGAAAGACTGCCACTGCCGGGAAAGAAGCGAAAGGCGCCAGAGCCGCTGCTGAAGGTATGGAAAACGAGGTCTGTTTTCTGGGACTTGCCGTACTGGAAGATCCACCGTGTGCCTCACAGCCTTGATGTCATGCATATCACGAAGAACGTGTGTGAGAGTCTGCTTGGTACCCTGCTCAACATGCCAGAGAGGACCAAAGATGGGCCGAAAGCAAGGGCAGACTTGAAATCAATGGGCATCAGGCAGGAGCTTCATGCTAATGATGATGATGATGATGATGATGAGGCGAAGCAGGACACGGAAAGTCGTCGCAAAGGCAAAAAGGCCAAGAAGACCGGAAATGACTACCCTCCCACGTGCTTCACTCTAAGTCAGGAGGAGATCGAGCAGTTTTTCACCTGCCTCCTAGGAGTAAAACTTCCTTACGGTTACGCGGGGAAGATAATCAGATACCTAGACCCAGCGAAGCAGAAGTTCAGCGGGATGAAGTCTCACGACTGTCACGTGCTGATGACGCAGATACTTCCAGTTGCAATCCGTGGGATCATGGACGCGCACGTCCGTGAAACGCTATTTGGCCTATGCAACTTTTTCGACGTCATCTCTCGGAAGTCGATTGGCGTGAGGCAACTCAGAAGGCTACAGGAAGAGATCGTGGTGATACTATGCGAGCTTGAGATGTACTTCCCGCCCGCATTCTTCGACGTTATGGTGCATCTGCTGGTCCATAT
>NW_025280955.1:0-1209 GCF_018294505.1 Triticum aestivum
AGCCCTTCGGCAGGCGGGATCTGGACGAGGACCCTCCGCGGCTGGTGGATCTCCCCTTCGCCTTCTCCGACGCCGACGCCTTCTTGGCGCGCTCCAGCGCCGCCGTCTTCTCCTTGGCCATGGTCGCCGGAGAGATGCGCGAAGGGAAGTGGTGCGGGGGCGAGAGCGAGCACGCTGAGCTGGGAAGAAGGAAGCAGAGAGAGAGGGAGAATGCTGGGGCGCAGCACAGAAATCCTCGCCGGGCGCATTTATAAGGTCCCTTCCGAGTGGCTGACATGTGGGCCCGGTCGATCTAATCATATCTGAGAGCAGTTATGCAGGCTGGATACGTGGCGAAAAAGGCGGCGCGGAGATCGAGGCGTCTATGCCCCGTCCCATCCGAACGCCGCGGTCCGCCCCGCTTCGCGCGCGCCCCCAAATTTCGCATCCCGCGGAATCCGCGAGCAGCAAATCAGTCTGTCAGACGCGGTGTTTCCGGCGATCCGTCGCTCGGAGATCGTCGAAGCCCGAAAGATCACTCGACGCAAAAACAGAATGGATCGAGTCGACTGAAGGCAAATTGCTCCCTGTCAACGAAGAGATTCTTTGGTCCAGAACAGCGCACAACTAGAGCGCAAAGGTCAATCGGAAACGACATCAACTCCTTCTTCACTCGAAGCCTCAATCCATTCGGGGGCTAATGATGGGGTTGTGTACCTAGGGTAGGATCATGGACCTGATCCAAGTAACTTACCCTAGGACATCCTTAGAAGAGGTCGCCTTCTAGTCGACCAACGAGGATTCACTCGACTGGCCTGAAGGACTCGACCACGAAGACTCACTCGACCACCAGGAGGTCAAGAGGCACTCTGCACTGCAACGGCCTGTAATCAAGTAGACTTTATGATAGTAAAGGCACTTTATGTGGGGCGTTACCAGTAACGCCCCAGACTTAACTCACCTTAAACCCTCTCCTGCGTGGGCTGGCTAGGGTCCTGGCGCACTCTATATAAGCCACCCTCCTCCACAGGCAGAGGGGTTCGGCACCTTGTAATTCATACATTCATAATCCACTCGACCGCCTCCGGGCTCCGAGACGTAGGGCTGTTACTTCTTCCGAGAAGGGCCTGAACTCGTACATCCTTGGTGCTTACAACCTCTCCATAGCTAGGACCTTGCCTCTCCATACCTACCCCCCACTCTACTGTCAGGCTTAGAACCACGACAGTT
>NW_025280956.1:0-1209 GCF_018294505.1 Triticum aestivum
GTCCGGCCGAGGTTTCCCATACGGCCCCGAACGATGTGAACAGGGTTCCCGAGATACCTAACGGGTATTCGGTACACCCGGCCACGTACCTACCGCATCACAGCCCACCCCTACGGTCAGCGCTGTCCACGGCCTCCAGTAGGCTACAAACACCAGAAACTACTTGCAACTCCTGGACAGAGAGCTAGGGTGAATAAGAAGTCGAGCGGGGTCATATTTCAGGGCCCAATGCATGGTAGTAGCTGTATCTTAAATCACACATACAGATCTCAGTGCTTAAGGTCGGCTTCAATGAAACAACCCACCATGTACTCCTACATGGCCTCTCATCGATACCTTTACCAAATCGTGTTCACCACACCACTCTCATTACCGACATAATCATTTCACTCTAGCCCATCACCCAGATGAACCAGACCTGACACGACTCTAAGCATAGCAGGCATAGCAAGGTAGGAACAACACATACATATCGCTCAATCAACTCCTACACATGCTAGTGGGTTTCATCTAGTTACTGTGGCAATGACAGGTCATGCAGAGGAAATGGGTTCAACTACCGTAGCACACAGCAGTTTGAAACGCGTTGTCTTAATGCAGTAAAAGAGAGCAGGAGCGAGAACATGGGATTGTATCGATATGATCAAATGGTTGGTTGCTTGCCTGATGGTTCGATGCTCGGATATGATTCTTCGTTAGGGTAATCACGGTACTCCTCGGGGGCAGAACCTGTCGCAGAGGACATCGATACACAACCATCACCAAACAATGTGCAACAATATGATGCATGCATGAAACATGGCAATATGAGTGTGTTGGGCTAATGCAACTAAAACCAGAGGGGTTTGAACAAATTTGAATCAAAGATTCAAATTTCAAACTCAAACATGGCCTCTTTAAGTGCTTTTCCTTGTTCTGCTTAAAACATCATTTTAACTTGTTTGATCATGCATGAAAATAGTACAGATGGATAGATTGGATTTTTCTGATCATTTTTCATATATAATTTGTCCAATTTGGAGTTACAGAATAAAAGTTATGAATTTTTGAAGTTTAAATAATATTCTGGAATTTCCTGATTTAATTTAAATCCAGAAAATCAATTACTGCGTCAGCCTGACGTCAGTGTGACGTCAGCAGGTCAACGGAACAGGTCTGGGTCAAACCTGACAGTGGGTCCCGCATGTCAGGGTGATTAATTTAATTAAA
>NW_025280957.1:0-1209 GCF_018294505.1 Triticum aestivum
TTATAGGAATTGCACACCATCCCATGAACTCTTGGTACAGTGATACTTCTTGCCATCACTGTTCATTCCTCGGCCCTCGTGTTGATGCAACCGGAATACCGACAAATGAATTGTGATGTGTGAAATCAATACTGCTAGCAACTCTGTTGCTTGGTAGTTAAAGGATAATAATTTCATTCTTAGTATGTTGGTTTTCGAATCATCCTTCTAAGACTGATCGTGCTACCTAGTCCTTATTTCGGTGCACCCTTCGATTGATGAGTTAGGATCTTGTCAAGTCCTCACTCATTTGATCATATCGTCTTGCCCTCAAAAGCAAGATTGTTCTCGAGCTTAGTAACATACCGGTGGTTCGTGACTTTCCAAATATCTTCTTGGAGGTGTTACTGGGTTGTCACCTGACCGCTATGTTGAGTTCGTGATCAAGTTGGTTTCTTGTGAACCACCTTCTCTCCAAGAATCGGTGTTAGATATCCCCGAGCTAGTTGGTTAAGCTAGACAACAACTTGGAGAGTTGGAAGATAAAAGCTTGTCTGACTTAGTTCGTTCCAAAGGGATATTCTTGTGTAGTGTGTGTTGAAGAAAGATGATATCTTCATCGATTGGTCCTTGTGATCAGTTGCTGGACCTATTGTCTTATCAATCCTTTGATTTGAGTGTGGGCTATCGTCAAATCAAATCAGTACCAACGATGCTCGTAATGTTGTCTTATTCGTGGTTGATCCCTCGAGCATACACCATTATATCTTTTAGGTCTGACCAATGCTATCACTTGTTCATTTAACTATGGAATTCCTTTTAAAAGGAAACCCAGATGAATTGTTGTTGTGCCCATTGACAACATCCTTGTCTTCTCCATAATTTTGCTGAACATTAAGCTAGTGTTGGAAACTTTTGAAAGCATTTGTTCATGCTAGCTCATGAAGCATATGTTTGGATGAAGGTAGTGACTTCCTTTAATTCATGTGCATCTGATGCAAGTTGCCGCCGTGGATTCGAGAAAGTCAATGTTGCTTTCTTTGGAATCATTCCAAATCAGTCATGCACACGTGCGAAGAATGCTGTGGTTTGAAGACTTGCAACCTTCAATCTATATGTATCCCTAGCACACCAAGCCACTGATTGATTTGTTCAAGGAGAAGGAGTTCCTTCATAAGAGCTAATCCGGACTTATGAAAGAACTTCGATACCCTCGTTGATGGTTCCCCC
>NW_025280958.1:0-1209 GCF_018294505.1 Triticum aestivum
GGTCGACTGCTGGCAGTCGGCCTTAGGCTTTATGATGTCAATCTTTCTGTCAGTCGACTGGTCGACTGGATTTCGCAAAGCGGTGGGGGCACGCTGAGTGCACCCCCTGGGTGTAGTCCCCGAGACTGTGGTCGACTGCTTGCAGTTGATCACAGTCTTAGAGAATGCGTCTCGCACACTTTTTTTTTTTTTGAGGTCGACTGGTCGACTTTGTCTTCAACAGGATTAGTGGGGGCACGCTGAGTGCACCCACTGGGTGTAGTCCCCGAGACTACGGTCGAATGCTTGTATTCGGCTGTAGTCTTAGAAACGTGTGTTTTTCCCTTTTTCACTCGGAAGTGAGTTATGTTTGACGTTTAGTCGATTGGTTCTTCGCAGAACTCCTGTGATCTTGTGGCTCGCTACTCAGAGCTGGAACAAAAACATACTCAAGTCGAGCTGAGCTTGAAGCTGGTTCAGGAGAAGCTGACAAAGGCAAAGGAGGAGACCGAAGGTATGTTTGGTGAGACCCTGACGACTGCTTTTCCCCTTGCTTGTTTCAGCACCTGATCTTGCTGTAACTTGCAGGCAAGGTAAGGGAGGCCCAGCAGAAGAAAGACCTTGAGCTAGCTGAGAAGATCAAGCTTGTTGACGAGAAGTTAGCTTCAGTCACCAAGCTCGAACAAGACAATACCAATCTGAAAACTGCTCTTGGGATTGCCAACAAGGAAGTCAGTCGACTGAGAACTGACAAAGCTGCCTTGACCGACCAAGTCAGCAAATTGACTGAGAAGAAAACTGAACTGGAAGCCTTCCTGAGTGGCCTTGCCAAGAAGCTGTTTCTTATGCTTGAAGGTAAACCTCCATGTTTGGTAAATATTTCCAACTGTGGCTTCTTCCATTCGACTATCCCCTTGACTTAGTGATCACCCTTGCAGAATTTTGTCAAAACTTCGAAGAGGAAACCAGCCGACTGGAGCCAAACCTTGACCCCGTCAATTCTCCGGTGAACGACGAAGTTGCCATGGATGTTTTCCGACTGGAGTCTCGTGTCGCAGCTGTCGTGGACTATCTCGCAAGGCTGAAGGCCGCCACATCTCGCATCGACTCGACGCTCTGGCCTGAGGAGACACTTCAGAATGACCTTGAGTCGCTGATGGCCCGCTTGAACACGATCCCTGGTCGAGTGCAGGAGTGGAAGAAGTCCTCGGCTCGGTGTGGTGCAGATGT
>NW_025280959.1:0-1209 GCF_018294505.1 Triticum aestivum
TGAAGTAGTCAATAGAACGTTGTCTACTATGCTTAGGGCTGTTTTGAAGAATAATAAGAAAATGTGGGAGGAATGCTTGCCTCATATTGAATTTGCTTATAATCGTTCATTGCATTCTACTACTAAGATGTGCCCTTTTGAAGTTGTGTATGGTTTCCTACCTCATGCACCTATTGATTTGTTGCCTCTTCCATCTTCGGAGAAGGTTAATTTTGATGCTAAACAACGTGCTGAATTGATTTTAAAAATGCATGAGTTAACTAAGGAAAACATTGAGCGCATGAATGCTAAATATAAACTTGCTGGAGATAAGGGTAGAAAACATGTTGTGTTTGCACCTGGAGATCTTGTTTGGTTACATTTGCGTAATGATAGATTTCCTGATTTGCGCAAATCAAAGTTAGTGCCACGTGCTGATGGTCCCTTTAAGGTGTTAGAGAAAATAAATGATAATGCATATAAACTTGAGCTGCCTGCAGATTTTGGGGTTAGTCCCACTTTTAACATTGCAGATTTGAAGCCTTATTTGGGTGAGGAAGATGAACTTCCGTTGAGGACGACTTCATTTCAAGAAGGGGAGGATGATGAGGACATCAATACAATTGTTACACCCACAGCCCCTGCTGCTATACATACTGGACCAATTACTAGAGCTCGTGCACGCCAACTAAATTACCAGGTACTTTCGTTTCTTGGTAATGATTCTAATGTTCATGAGAATATGATGCTGCCTAAATTGGATAGATTTGTTTTGCTTACAAATGAAGGGCCTAGCTTGGAGAAGGATGAACATTGGAGCAAGAACAAGCATGGAGATGATGGCATGCGCAAGGGGAACAAGAACGGAGTTACAAGTGATGATTTCAGGACTTTGAAGCCACCATAATGGGTGCATGAAGCCTTGGACGAAATATACAAGATGCCACTTCATAAATTTCGTCCCGAGGCTATTTTAGGTGCTGCGTCACCTTATTATTGGGCCAGGCCCATGTAATTTCGAAATACATAAGTATAGGCTATTTTTAGAGTCCGTATGTGTGGGGAAACAAGAGATAGGGTTGATTTCGGACCCCTCCACCAAGGGCCACGAAATTCCCCCCTCTTCCTCCATATATACAGCCCTTAGGGCATCGTTTAGACTTTGGGTTTTGTTTGGATTAAAAGTTCGCCATAGCTGCAACTTCGCGTACTTCGTTTGTGTTCAACGAC
>NW_025280960.1:0-1209 GCF_018294505.1 Triticum aestivum
AAAAATGTTGGAAATTGTTATGGGTCACTGGAATAATTCAGACAGCACCCCTAATTATTTCCAGGATTTTATAAAATGGTTTAGTATTTTACTAAATCAAAACAAAACAAATTAAACTAGAAAACAGAAACAATTAAGTAAGAGAGAGAGAAGGCCACTGGGCCCCTCACCTGGACATACCTGGCGCCCCACCACGGCCCAGGAGCTGGCCCAGCCCACCAGAGCCGCCACCGTCTCCCACCTCGCGCCAGAAGGACGCCAGAGGGACGCCGGGCGTGTGGTCGCCGCGCGCGAGGCCACCTCCTGCTTCCGCCGCTTCTGGACGCCTCCACGAGTGCCACGGCACCTCCCCGACCCCCTCTCACTTCTCCCTCACTCGCTGCACTTCCTCCCCTCCCCTGTCTCTCTCCCCGCAGCACCACCGAACGGAGCCGTCGCCACCGTCGCCGTTGCCGTGGCCACCGGCCACCCCTCGCCCCGCCGATGAGTCCACGAGCTCCGCCTCGACGCCTTGAAGCTTCCCCTCAACGCGAGCATCACCGGACGCCCTGTCGCCTCGCCATCAACCCGTCGTCTCCGCGCACAGCCGTGCATCGCCGCCGCCAAATTCCGACGCCGTCCGTGCCTCCCCGAGCTCGCCGAGAACCTCTTCGTGACCGCGGTGAGCACCCTGTCATTTCCCTCCTAACCCTGCTCCCCGTTTGGTTGCCGTAGCACCGTTCCCCACGAGCACCGAACCACGCCGCCGCCCGAGCTTCTCGCCGCCGTGGCCATAGTCGTCATAGCTCCCAACCGAGCACACCCACGTACTCACCGCGCCGCGTAGGTGCCGTAGGAGCTAAGCACGCCACTCCACGGCCACCGCAGCCCCGTTCCCGAGTGCGCCCGAGCTCCGGCCGCCGCGGTCGAGCTCCTCGCCATCGCCTCCGGCCACCCCAGGCCCGACTGGCGCCACCGCCCGACGCGCGCTGGTCTGGGCTCTCGAACGAGCCCAGCCACGCTGCGAACGGGGCACCACAGCCCGCGCCCGAGTGCCCCGCCGCGTCTGGCCTCGCCGGCGTCACGACGCCGGTGGGTTTGACCCTGCTTGACCGGGGTTTGACTTCTCCCCCTGACCCACTGACGTGTGGGGCCAGCCCCTGTTAAAAGTTAGTTTAGTTTAAAACCTAAACTTAATTAGGCACTGAGAGACTGGCAGGCAGGTCCCAC
>NW_025280961.1:0-1209 GCF_018294505.1 Triticum aestivum
TATAGTTATATCATGTCATCCTCTTTACATAGTCATCATATTTTGAAGTATGTCATTCTATCATGTTTAGTTAGCCATCATACATGTGAAATTGTGTCATGCTATCCTGTTTAATTAGTCATCATATATGTGAAATTATGTCTTGTTATTCTGTTTGGTTAGACACCATAAAATTGAATTATTTCATGCATGTTTTCTTCCCTACTATCCATTGCACCTGTCTACCTTACAATGTCTATAAATTCAATTAATTTTCTTGTTTATTAGCCATTTCAATTGAGGGGGTGATGGCAGTATCTGTGGGAGTAAAAACACGGTCTTCATAAAAGATCGTGCTACCTGTCGATGCAGATAGAACCACGGTTGTACTTGCCCAAGCACCAGCCCCACCAGACATAACCCAGACTCATGCAGATTGTACCCCTACCCAGTTGGACAGAGAACTAGCTACACCCCTTCTAAGCCCAACCCAAACAGATAGTAACCCAGTTCCCGTTGACACAACACCGTCTCCACCACAGAGCACCCAAACACGAGTAGTTAGTAAGGCAACTGCAGTGCCCAAAGCACGAGGACCACCACTCTGAACCCCAAGTCAACGCTTAAAGCAGAAGAAGAATTGTTCTCAGGTCAGGTTCCGTAGCTATGGTTCATACTACTTTGCTCTTGCATCACTGTATTTACTCATACCAACTAATTTCAAATTTGAAGGATGCAATTGAAACTCCAATGGCGCAACAGGTATGTTTTAAACATGTTTCTTTAACGTGTTTGTTGTTGTAACTTTCTCTATGTTGATTTCAGTTTCAATTGAATAAACAGTTATGTTCCCATGCCATGCACATTACAAGTGTTGTTATTGTTGTGTAGTTTCCCACACTTATATTCTGTCTATGCTACTTTGTCTTAAATAGATATGATTCGAACTGTATCTATCTTGATTTGGCAACATAAACTAGAATTATATAGACCATACAATGACCATACTACATAGATATATGTTTGTTTCATGCTATTATCCTGTCCACCTTACTACTGAACTTGTTTACCAAAATGAGTTTCATATACTACATTGTAAGCCTGTGATGTGTTTGTTTGTTTCTCTTTTAGAACGCGGATAAAATATTGGAGAAGAATACCCCTGTTATGTAATGGTAAAGGAAGTAATGCAGATAAGGTTCAAGATAGTGAGACATCCCTGTTAGTCTC
>NW_025280962.1:0-1209 GCF_018294505.1 Triticum aestivum
AACAATCCGTAGATCAACTTGTGTGTCCTAGGGTGCCCCCCTGCCCCTGTATATAAAGGAGCACGGGGGGAGGCCGGCCGGCCCTAGAGGGCGCGCCAGGAGGAGGAGTCCTCTTCCTAGTAGGAGTAGGACTCCCCCTTTCCTACTCCTACTAGGATGGGAAAGGATGGGGGAGAGGAAGAAGGAAAGAGGGGGGGCGCCACCCCCCCTCCTAGTCCAATTCGGACCAGAGGGGGAGGGGGCGTGCGGCCCATGTTGGCCGCCCCTCTCTCTTCTCCACTAAGGCCCATAAGGCCCATTACTTCTCCCGGGGGGGGGGGGGTTCTGGTAACCCTCCGGCACTCTGGTTTTCTCCGAAAACGCCCGGAACACTTCTGGTGTCCGAATATAGCCGTCCAATATATCAATCTTTATGTCTCGACCATTTCGAGACTCCTCATCATGTCTGTGATCACATCCGGGACTCCGAACAAACTTCGGTACATCAAAACTTATAAACTCATAATAAAACTGTCATCGTAACGTTAAGCGTGCGGACCCTACGGGTTCGAGAACTATGTAGACATGACCTAGAACTATTGTCGGTCAATAACCAATAGCGGAACCTGGATGCCCATATTGGTTCCTACATATTCTACGAAGATCTTTATCGGTCAAACCGCATAACAACATACGTTGTTCCCTTTGTCATAGGTATGTTACTTGCCCGAGATTCGATCGTCGGTATCCAATACCTAGTTCAATCTCGTTACCGGCAAGTCTCTTTACTCGTTGTGTAATGCATCATTCCGTAACTAACTCATTAGCTACATTGCTTGCAAGGCTTATAGTGATGTGCATTACCGAGAGGGCCCAAAGATACCTCTCCGACAATCGGAATGACAAAACCTAATCTCGAAATACGCCAACTCAACATGTACCTTTGGAGACACCTGTAGTACTCCTTTATAATCACCCAGTTACGTTGTGACGTTTGGTAGCACCCAAAGTGTTCCTCCGGTAAACGGGAGTTGCATAATCTCATAGTTACAGGAACATGTATAAGTCATGAAGAAAGCAATAGCAATATACTAAACGATCAAGTGCTAGGCTAACGGAATGGGTCATGTCAATCACATCATTCTCCTAATGATGTGATCCCATTAATCAAATGACAACACATGTCTATGGCTAGGAAACATAACCATCTTTGATTAATGAGCTAGTCAA
>NW_025280963.1:0-1209 GCF_018294505.1 Triticum aestivum
ACCCCTTTATCCTCTGCATGACCTGTCATTCCACAGTAATTAGATGAAACCCACTAGCATGAGTAGGAGTTGTTTGAGCCCTGTTGTGCCTACTCATTCATGTTTGTTTGTCATGCCTGCTACTGCTTAGAGTTGAGTCAGGTCTGATTCATCGGGGATGAATCAGAGGCGTGTGAACATGTCCTACTGTGTGTGAGCTAAGTGTGTGAACACGATTTGGTAAAGGTAGCGGTGAGAGGCCATGTAGGAGTACATGGTGGGTTGTCTCATTGCAGCCGTCCTCAGGAACTGAGTTCTGTGTTT
The DNA here is from genome assembly GCF_018294505.1 of Triticum aestivum. Taxonomy (NCBI): domain Eukaryota; kingdom Viridiplantae; phylum Streptophyta; class Magnoliopsida; order Poales; family Poaceae; genus Triticum; species Triticum aestivum. The sequence continues at coordinate 304 of NW_025280963.1, forward strand.
GTGATCCATGATTCAGTTACTACCATACATTGGGCCCTGAAATATGACCCCGCTCGACTTCTTATTCACCCTTGTCCTCTGTCCAGGAGTTGCAAGTAGTTTCTGGTGTTTGTAGCTTACTGGAGGCCGTGGACAGCGCTGACCGTAGGGGTGGGCTGTGATGCGGTAGGTACGTGGCACGGTGTACCGGATCCCCGTTTGGTATCTCGGGAACCCTGTTCACATCGTTTGGGGCTGTGAGCGAAACTCCGGCCGGATCTCCTCATGGATGGAACCCGAATAGGCGATAAACCTGGACTAGAGACTTGAGTGTTTAGGTAGGTCGTGGTCTACACCCACGTCGGCTTTCGCTTGAAGTCTGCCGAGCACATGTCGTGTGCAGACGCTAAGTGGTGGAAACATGTATGAAGTACACCCCTGCAGGGTTATCATCATCTATTCGAATAGCCGTGTCCGCGGAAAAGGACTTCTGGGTTGCTTATATCAGTTCATAGACAAGTGAAAGTGGATACTCTAAAATACGCAAGATAAGCGTGAGTGCTATGGATGGCGTTCTCGTAGGGAGACGGGAGCGGATCCATAGTGATGTATTGATATGGTGAATATGTGGACTCGTGTGCGCCACCTCAAAAGAGTTACTTGCAGTCGTAGTTCAGGATAGCCACCGAGTCAAAGCTGGCTTGCTGCAGTTAAACCCCACCATCCCTTTGTTGATAATGATGCATATGTAGTTAGTTCTGATGTAAGTCTTGCTGGGTACATTTGTACTCACGTTTGCCTATTTTATGTTTTGCAGAGAGACTTCGGTCTCACTAGTAGTTCGCGTGGTCTTCGACGTTTAGCTTGTTACCTCAGCTACGATCTTGTGCCTCGGCAGGATCTGGTAGATAGTCAGGCTTCTCAGCC
>NW_025280964.1:0-1209 GCF_018294505.1 Triticum aestivum
TTGATTGCCGGCAAAACATTGAGATGCCTGGTTTTTAAATTCTAGTAAATCCAAAACTCGTCTGAAATTCATGAAAGTTGGCATGCTATCATGGAGCGGTATCAACATGTCGTGGTACAAATTTTGTCCCATTTGGGGCAGGTTTGGGTATATGCTTCTCGCAAACTGGAGCTTATCACAACAAGCATGATGGTTTTCGTTACGGAACGTCCCACCTTTGGGGACGAAACGATATCCATTGCCTCTTATTGCTTTTAATTTTTTTTCTCGTGTCAACATAGAACAACTGGAGTGTTGTGTGAATTTTGGTGATTTTTCGGGGTTCGTTTGGACATTTTTATGCATTGAGTGAGTTTTCATTGCATTTTATGTGCATAATTCAAATTTGAACTACATGCACATGCTCTAGTGCATATAAATTGGTTGAAAAATCAAATCTGTGTCCATGGGTGCATGCTTAGGTCCCATGCAAGAAAGGGGAATGAATTTCAAACACCGCGGCACCGTTGATTGCCGGCAAAACATTGAGATGCCTGGTTTCTAAATTCTAGTAAATCGAAAACTCGTCTGAAATTCATGAAACTTGGCATGCGATCATGGAGCGGTATCAACATGTCGTGGTACAAATTTTGTCCCATTTGGCGTAGGTTTGGGTATATGCTTCTCACAAACTGGAGCTTCTCACAACAAGCATGATGGTTTTCGGTAGGGATCGTCCCACCTCTGGGGACGAAACGATATCCATTTCCTCTTATTGCTTTCAATTTTTTTTCTCGTGTCAACATAGAACAACAGGAGTGTTGTGTGAAGTTTTTTGATTTTTGGGGTTCGTTTGGACATTTTTATGCATTAACTTAGTTTTCAATGCATTTTATGTGCGTAATTCAAATTTGAACTACATGCACATGCTCTAGTGCAGATAAATTAGTTGAAAAAATCAAATCTGTGTCCTTGGGTGCATGCTTAGGTCCCATGCAAGTAATGGGAATGAATTTCAAACACCGGGGCACCGTTGATTGCCGGCAAAACATTGAGATGCCTGGTTTTTAAATTCTAGTAAATCCAAAACTCGTCTGAAATTCATGAAACTTGGCATGCTATGATGGAGCGGTATCAACATGCTGTGGTACATATTTTGTCCCATTTGGGGTAGGTTTGGGTATATGCTTCTGACAAACTGGAGCTTCTCACAACAAGCATGATGGTTTT
>NW_025280965.1:0-1209 GCF_018294505.1 Triticum aestivum
AACTAGTAAAATAAAAGAGGCTTGGAAAGCCTAGCTATACTACGTGGTTCTTCACAAGCTCAGGATCACCACCTGGGCCTTAGCCTACTCATTGATGTCAACGTCTACGTAGAACCCATCAGAAGGGGTTGCAGCGTCTTCTGTAAAAATGTGGATTATAGCAACATGAGTACAAAGGTACTCAGCAAGACTTACATCAGATCCTACATACATGCATATTATCAAGAAGGGTTGGTGGAGTTATTGCAGCAAGCCAGCTTTGACTCTTGGCTAGACTAACCTACGAGACTCCAACTTGAAATGGTTTTGCGTACATGAGTCCACTACTCACCAATTCAATACACTACCGAGGATCCACCTCCGTCTTCCTACGGGAGAGCCATCCTCGGCACTCACACTTATCTTGAGGCTTTTAGTAGTTTCCATTTACTTGTCTATGAACTGTATAGGCAACCAAGTAGTCCTTTACCGCGGACGCGGCTATTCGAATAGATTATGATAACCCTGCAGGGGTGTACTTCTTCATACATGTTTCCACCACTTAGCGTCTGCACACGACATGTGCTCGGCAGACTTCAAGCAAAAGCCGACGTGGGTGTAGACCACGACCTACCTAAACACCTAAGTCTCTAGTCCAGGTTTATCGCCTATCCAGGTTCCATCCGCAGGGAGTCCGGCCGAGGTTTCCCATACGGCCCCGAACAATGTGAACAGGGTTCCCGAGATACCTAACGGGTATTCGGTACACCGTGCCACGTACCTACCGCATCACAGCCCACCCCTACGGTCAGCGCTGTCCACGGCCTCCAGTAGGCTACAAACACCAGAAACTACTTGCAACTCCTGGACAGAGAGCTAGGGTGGATAAGAAGTCGAGCGGGGTCATATTTCAGGGCCCAATGCATGGTAGTAGCTGTAACTTAAATCACACATACAGATCTCAGTGCTTAAGGTCGGCTTCAATGAAACAACCCACCATGTACTCCTACATGGCCTCTCATCGATGCCTTTACCAAATCGTGTTCATCACACCACTCTCATTACCGACATAACCATTTCACTCCAGCCCATCACCCAGATGAACCAGACCTGACACGACTCTAAGCATAGCAGGCATAGCAAGGTAGGAACAACACATACATATGGCTCAATCAACTCCTACACATGCTAGTGGGTTTCATCTAGTTACTGTGGCAATGACAGGTCATG
>NW_025280966.1:0-1209 GCF_018294505.1 Triticum aestivum
ACGGTTAATTTTCTATGATTTATTGAAGTTTTAACTATTTTCTGGAATTTCCTGATTATTTATAAATTAACTAAATTCCAGTAAATGAATATTGCGTCAGCATGACGTTGGCATGACGTCAGCAAGTCAACAGGGGTCGGTCAGGGTCAAACCTGACGTGTGGGGGCCACACGTCAGTGACACAGGTTAGACAGGGGGGTTAGTTTAATTTAATTAAAGATTAGGGCACTAGGGCCCACATGTCAGTGGCTCTGGGGTTAGATTAGGTGGTGATTAGCTTAAGCTAATCACCTGATGGCGGGGGCCCACCTGTCAGTGTCAGCAGAGGGGGTAGTTAAGATAAAATAGTTAAACTAATTAACAGGGGGGGGGGCTGGCCCCACCTGTCATCGACCCAGAGAGGGGGGGGGTCCCGCCGTGGTCAACGTGGTCAGACCCACCGGCGGCTTGACGCCGGCGAGGCCAGATGCGGTGGTGCGCGTCGGAAACCAACTACAGGGGCTCTTTTGGCGCGCAGGGAGCAGCTACGGGGAGAGGGTGGAGTGGCGCATCCAATGGTGGCGGTGGCGGAGGCTGGGGTGGCCGGAGCTGCCGGCGGCAACCTCTTTTGCGGCTGCCGGAGCTCGGGTGGGTGCGGGATTAGCGCTGCGGCTTGCAAACAAGCTAGCTGCCACGCTAGCGTTGCTCCACGGGTCGTTGCGAGTGCAACGGACGCACGCGCGGGGCCATTTGGTCACCGGGGCTTCGCCGGCGACGAGCCCGTGCGGCGGAGCGTTTCGGCTCCGGTGGAGGGAGCGGCCAGGGGGCGAATTAGTCAACGAGGCATGGGGAAAACGATGCAGCGGCTCACCGCGGTTCTTCTGGTGCTGCTGGCGAGGCAGGGGAGGCACGGGGTCCGGCGAATCGACGGAGGGGAGCTTCCGTGGCCGGCGACGGAACGGCGATGGTGGCGGCGTTGCAGGGCTTCCAGAGGGCCGTGGGTCGGTGGGGAGGAAGGAGGGGGTCGAGGCGGAGCTCGTGGGTGTGTCGGAGAGGCTAGGGGTGGCCGGTGGCCACGAGAGAGCTCGTCGGCGGCGGCGGGTGTGTTCGGTGGCTGCGCGCGAGAGAGCCAGAGGAGGAGAGGAGCTCGGGGAGAGAGTGAGAGGCCTGGGGGGGGGTGCGTGGCGTCGCGGACGGGGTCCAGGGCAACGAGAGGAAGCAGGAGGTGGC
>NW_025280967.1:0-1209 GCF_018294505.1 Triticum aestivum
AGAAATTAAGTCAATTTGATGCTCAATCCCTCGAATAGGTGGTAATCCCGGTGGCACGTCTTGTGGAAAGACGTCAGCGAACTCCTGCAAAATGTTAGTGACAGCAGGGGGCAAAGAGGAAGGCACGTCCTCGAATGAAAATAATGCCTCTTTGCACACAAAAGCATAGCAAACTGATTTGTTGAAATCTAGCTCATCAATATCAGATTTTGTGGCAAGTAAACATGCACTTTTCAATTTAATTTCAGAAACAACACTAGATGGTTTATTATTAGGTTTCATTTGTTGCTCAAATTCTTTTGCCACAATCTGATTTTCACTCTTATTTTTCTCCTGTTTTGCTTTATTAGCCCTATGAATGTCATCTTTCAAAATGGAATCAGGAATCATAGGAAGCAAAGTAATATTTTTATCCTTATGAACAAGAGTATACTGATTGTTTCTACCATGGTGTATAGAGTTTTTATCAAATTGCCATGGTCTACCAAGTAATAAGGAACATGCTTGCATGGGTACCACATCACAATCAACATAATCAGCATATGTAGAGATACTAAAATGCACACGAACAGTACGTGTTACCTTAACCTTGCCGCTGTTGTTGAACCATTGGATGTAGTAAGGATGTGGATGTGGTCTTGTGGTGAGAGATAGTTTCTCCACCATCTCCATGCTAGCCAAGTTGTTACAGCTCCCTCCATCTATGATGACGCGAACAGAACGTTCCTTCACAACTCCCTTTGTATGGAACAAATTATGCCTCTGATTTTGCTCTGCTTGTGTGACCTGCACACTCAAAACACATTGAGCAACTAAACATTCATACCTGTCAGCGTCTTCAGGAGACATGTATTGCGTCTCATTTTCAGAATCATCTCCACCATGTTCTTCACGTGTAATAAGAGCCAAAGTCTCCTCATCATAGTCACTAGCGGACTCATACCCACCATCCTCAGTAGCAATCATTACACGCTGAGATTTGCATTCTCGCGCATAATGTCCTCTTCCCTTACAACGACGACAAATAATATCACTTGTGTGCCCTGTTGATGCCATGGAAGAAGAAGAGCTCTGTGCAGGCCCGGCAGGTGCGCTCTTGGTAGATAGTGGTGGTTGTGCCTGCTTTCTTGTATCACGGCTGGAGGTGGAACCTGATGGAGGTGCTGGTGCAGTGGAAGTAGAAGATGCACGCGGTGTCCATGATGAAGG
>NW_025280968.1:0-1209 GCF_018294505.1 Triticum aestivum
GACACTTGCAGTTGCATGCCTAGTGTTAGACATGCAACTGCGTTTCTCTCTAGCCGTTCTCCGATAAAACAAAGTTAGTTGCAGTCAAACGTGACACTTGTAGTTGCATGCCCAGTATCAGACAGACAACTTCACCATCTCTCACCGCCCACCACCGAAGAACACCAGGTGAACCTTCCACAGATTGTTGTCTGCAACAAAGCTTCTCCACCATCTTCCATGTGTTGCACTTTGTTGAGGACCCTCACTTTGCACTGTACGATCATGAACTGGCCTCAAAATGTGAGATTCTCTGATGTTACCGTTGTTGGAACGACCACTTTCGTTACATTTTACAACCTATTTTGGGGGACATGCAATTGCAGTCAAACGTGACACTTGCAGTTGCATGCCTAGTCTCAGATATGCAACTGCCCCCTCTCCCGTCGCTAATCTAAAACAAATGTTAGTTGCAGTCATTTGAGTAGACATGCAATTGCACTCGAAGACGACACTTGCAGTTGCATGCCTAGTGTTAGACATGCAACTGCGTGTCTCTCTAGACGTTCTCCGATAAAACAAAGTTAGTTGCAGTCGAGGGCGACACTTGTAGTTGCATGCCTAGTATCAGACAAACAACTTCACCATCTCTCACCGCCCACCACCGAAGATGACCAGGTGAACCTTCCACAGATTGTTGTCTGCAACAAAGCTTCTCCACCATCTTCCATGTGTTGCACTTTGTTGAGGACCCTCACTTTGCACTGTACGATCATGAACTGGCCTCAAAATGTGAGATTCTCTGATGTTACCGTTGTTGGAACGACCACTTTCGTTACATTTTACAACCTATTTTGGGGGACATGCAATTGCAGTCAAACGTGACACTTGCAGTTGCATGCCTAGTCTCAGATATGCAACTGCCCCCTCTCCCGTTGCTAATCTAAAACAAATGTTAGTTGCAGTCATTTGAGTAGACATGCAATTGCACTCGAAGACGACACTTGCAGTTGCATGCCTAGTGTTAGACATGCAACTGCGTTTCTCTCTAGCCGTTCTCCGATAAAACAAAGTTAGTTGCAGTCAAACGTGACACTTGTAGTTGCATGCCCAGTATCAGACAGACAACTTCACCATCTCTCACCGCCCACCACCGAAGAACACCAGGTGAACCTTCCACAGATTGTTGTCTGCAACAAAGCTTCTCCACCATCTTCCATGTGTTGCACT
>NW_025280969.1:0-1209 GCF_018294505.1 Triticum aestivum
TTGACCCCACCGCAGCTGAAGACATTGGTCCTCAAGACAATGTAGATGATGATGAAGTCCTTCCTCAGATAGAGCACCAAATGGTATCATCGCCTGTTCTCACAAACAGCGAACTCATCAGCATTGGTCGTCCTCTGACGCCAATTGCTCAGGATGATGCATGGGCTGATCGCCCTCAAGACTCTCCCCATTGAGAAGAATCACCAAGTACTCCCCCACCTCAAGTCACCACTCCGGTGCTTGATGATGACGACTATGTGGTCCAGCCAACTCCCTCTCCAAAAGTGTCGCCCGTAATCCGTAGGCTTCGCAAAGGACCAAGGCCACAAGTCGCTTTGTCGAGCATTCCAGAAGGAGAAGAGCACCACAACCCAGTGGCACGACAAGTGTTTCCTAACGCCACTCCAACTGTGAACGTCTCTGAGTCTGAAGCCAAAGCTGTTGAAGACATTCCGGCTGCATCAGCCGATGATCAAGAAGAACACCATCAAGAAGAAGAGCGTGTTGCCACACCCCCTACCATCCAAGAACCTGTTCTCGAGGAGAACATGTCTTTGTCCGATCCTCTAGCTACTCAAGTGGAGGTTAACAATACTGAGGCGGCCACCCACAACACTACTGAAGCCAATGACGTTGTCATGGCTGAAGCTAATGGGGCGCCTGAAGTGAATACGGTGCCTGAAGCCAATGCTACACCTGAAGCCAATGTTGCACCTGAAACCATTGTGCAACTTCAAGCCCATGTCAATGCCGATGCTCCTGTACCACCTCTAAGGCCTCACACAATTGAGCTGGCATTTGATCGCGGTCAACCTGTCATGGTTCGATGGCCTATTCTGGTTCCTCCTCCTGCTGCTGGACCACAATTTGACTATCATGTCGAGCACATGCCTCAGGTCCAGAAGCCAAAGCCCAGGCTGCCAAGGTTTCCAGGTATGGCAACTTCACCAGGATCATTCAATGTGAATGGCTTCATTGCACACAATACCTTCTTTGATAGCTCCAAGAACCCATATTCGAAGCCAAGGATTTCATCAGATCGGTTCTGGAGCTATCGGCATCACAGTTACTATTCTTGTGTCCTATACAATCAAGGGCACATTTTTCCCCATATGCGACTAGACTGTGAAGCCATTGCTGGCCTGCCCTGCTTGGAAGAAGCCCTCGACTGCTTCAGAGATGCTGGCCTTCTACAGTTTGTAACCGACA
>NW_025280970.1:0-1209 GCF_018294505.1 Triticum aestivum
GATCTTCTCCGGGTTAGCTTCAATTCCTCTGTCAGAAACCAAGAAGCCCAATAGCTTGCCCGCAGGAACACCAAAAACACATTTGGCCGGGTTAAGCATCATTTTGTAGACCCGGAGATTATCGAAGGTTTCCCTTAAGTCATCTATCAGGGTTTCCTCCTTGATGGACTTAACCACAATATCGTCCACGTAAGCATGAACATTGCGCCCGATCTGTTTATGGAGACAATTCTGTACGCAACGCTGGTAAGTCGCCTGCGCACATTTGAGCCCAAAGGGCATAGAGACATAGCAGAAGGCTCCAAAGGGAGTGATGAACGCCGTCTTCTCCTGGTCCTTAACTGCCATCTTAATCTGATGATACCCGGAATAAGCATCCAAGAAACTTAAGCGTGCACAACCTGCCGTAGCATCAATGATTTGATCGATACGGGGGAGAGCAAAAGGATCAGCCGGACACGCCTTGTTCAAGTCCGTGTAATCCACACACATCCGCCAGGTGCCGTTCTTTTTAAGTACAAGCACCGGGTTAGCCAACCACTCTGGGTGAAACACCTCAACAATGAACCCGGCCGCCAAAAGCCGGGCCACTTCTTCACCAATAGCCTTCCGCCTCTCTTCATTAAACCGTCGAAGGAACTGTCTGACCAGCTTAAATTTTGGATCAACATTGAGAGTGTGCTCAGCGAGTTCTCTAGGTACACCTGGCATGTCAGAAGGTTTCCATGCAAAGATGTCCCTATTCTCACGGATGAACTCGACGAGCGCGCCTTCCTATTTCGGGTCCAGATTTGCACTGATGCTGAACTGCTGAGACGAGTCACCTGGAACAAAATCAACAAGTTTAGTCTCATCAGCTGATTTAAACTTCATTGCTGGTTCATTCTCCGTGGTTGGCTTTTTCAGAGAGGTCATATCTGTTGGGTCAACATTGTCTTTATAAAATTTCAACTCTTCTGTGGCACAAACAGACTCTGCATAAGCCGCGTCACCTTCCTCACACTCCAGAGCCACTTTCCGGCTGCCGTGAACCGTAATGGTCCCGTTGTGACCCGGCATCTTGAGTTGTAAGTACACATAACACGGCCGTGCCATGAACTTGGCGTAAGCCGGCCGTCCGAATATAGCATGGTATGGACTTCTTATCTTGACCACCTCAAAGGTCAACTTTTCCACCCTGTAGTTGTTCTCATCACCGAAGGCCACTTC
>NW_025280971.1:0-1209 GCF_018294505.1 Triticum aestivum
TTCCAGGATGCACTCTTTTGACAAGTACGCCAGCTGGAATAGCAGATCGAACCTCGTTAGCCACCGATCTTCTCCCCTTACCCAACTGAAACCCAAACCCGGGCTCAGTGTCATCAAAGGCAAGGCAAAACATTTCTGTGTTATTTGTCCGAATTTCTTCAGAGTTCTCTATTCAGGAGGTCAGTCTTGGTTCTTGTTTCAACTCTGATTTTTCTGTCACGGCGCAGGGTTTTTGTGCAGCTGTCCGCTCGTCTCCCGGAGCGAAGACGGCCCATTCCCTGGCGTGGTTCTCCGATTCTCCTACGCGGAGTTGGACCAGGCAACCGGAAAATTCTCCGACGAACAGCTCATCGGCGTCGGTGGGACGAGCAAGGTGTATCGTGGCCAGCTCGCTGATGGCAAAGTCGTCGCCGTGAAGAAGCTTCGGCCCCTCGGCGGTGCGGACGAAGACTATGAGTTCCTGTCAGAGGTATTGCAAATCATGTTCTGATGCTCTGTTTTACTCTGTTATTAAGTCTGAACTACAAACTTTTTTCAAAAAAGTGTGAACTCTGAAAAAGAGAACATCCATAATCCATGACCATTGATTGGCATCTGAATCTTCGTCCTCCATGAACGAACAGATAGAGCTGCTGTCGCGGCTGAACCACTGCCACGTGGTGCCATTGCTGGGGTACTGCTCGGAGCGGCAGGGGCGGCAGCTGGAGCGTCTGCTGGTGTTCGAGTGCATGACCAACGGCAACCTGAGGGAGTGCCTGGACGACCTCAACAGGAAGCCCATGGACTGGGCGACGCGCGTCGGCGTGGCGCTGGGTGCGGCGAGGGGCCTCGAGTACCTCCACGAGGCGGCGGCGCCACGCATCCTCCACCACGACATCAAGTCCACCAACATCCTGCTCGACGACCGGTTCAGGGCCAGGATCACGGACCTGGGCATGGCCAAGTGCCTGATGAACGACGGCGTGGCGAGCTGCTCCAGCTCGCCGGCGCGCATGCTGGGCACCTTCGGGTACTTCGCGCCCGAGTACGCCATCGTCGGCAAGGCGTCGCTCAAGTCGGACGTGTTCAGCTTCGGCGTGGTGGTGCTGGAGCTCATCACGGGCCGGCAGCCGGTGCACAAGAGGGGCGGCGCCGGCGCCAGCGGCGCGGGCACGGACGAGAGCTTGGTGATGTGGGCGACGTCGCGGCTGCGGGACAGTAGGCTGGTGG
>NW_025280972.1:0-1209 GCF_018294505.1 Triticum aestivum
GTGAATTCCATGATCGGCGCCCAGTCGGATTCGACTGGCAGGGGTGCAGGAGATTCGGAGTCCGGCAGAGAGTCCGGCACCCAGAGTCATGAGCTTTATGCGGGACAAGGTAAGTGTTCGGCTCCATCGCCGTAGAAGTTGCAGCTCCCGAGGCGGTGTCCAGCCATCCGTCCTCGATCTGAGCGATCGGCTCCGGACTATGGGTCGGAGCGGATTCGTGTGCGGCCTCCAAGGTGCTGTCTGGTGGCAGAGTTAGGTCGTGCCCATCGTGACAGCGCGGCGCGCTCGGCTGTGGCTCAGATCCATCGAAGATCAAGTCCCCTCGGATATCGGCCGTGAAGTTTAGGCTTCCAAACCTGACCTGACGGCCAGGGGCGTAGCTTTCGATCTGCTCCAGATGGCCAAGTGAGTTGGCCCGCAGTGCGAAGCCACCGAATACGAAGATCTGTCTAGGGAGAAAAGTCACACACAGGACTGCGTCGTTGCCGATTGAAGAGGCCATCAAGCCTATCGGTGACGACACAGAGGAACTCTCAATGAAAGCACCAACGTCGGTGTCAAAACCGGCGGATCTCGGGTAGGGGGTCCCGAACTATGCGTCTAGGCGGATGGTAACAGGAGACAAGGGACACGATGTTTTACCCAGGTTCGGGCCCTCTTGATGGAGGTAAAACCCTACGTCCTGCTTGATTGATATTGATATTGCGGATGTTTACAAGAGTGGATCTACCACGAGATCAAGGAGGCTAAACCCTAGAAGCTAGCCTATGGTATGATTGTAATGGTTGTTGTTGTTGTGTCCTACGGACTAGAGCCATCCGGTTTATATAGACACCGGAGAGGGCTAGGGTTACATAGAGTCGGTTACAACAGTAGGAGATCTACGTATCCGTATCGCCAAGCTTGCCTTCCACACCAAGGAAAGTCCCATCCGGACACGGGACGAAGTCTTCAATCTTGTATCTTCATAGTCTTGGAGTCCGGGCGATGATGATGATAGTCCGGCCGATGATAGTTCGGCCGATGATGGTAGTCCGGCTATCCGGACACCCCCTAATCCGGGACTCCCTCAGCGAGCCATCAAACCTTTTTCCGCCGTCAAAGTAGAACTCTCAATGAAAGCAAATGTCGGTGTCAAAACCGACGGATCTTGGGTAGGTGGTCTCGAACTGTGCGTCTAAGGCTAATGGTAACATGAGGCGGGGGACA
>NW_025280973.1:0-1209 GCF_018294505.1 Triticum aestivum
AAGGAGATGGATTCCAATTAAACTTTGTGGGGGAATTAAGCTAAAAAATAAGCAGTAGTGACGAAACTAACCCGGCTGTTTGAACAAGGGTAATCACCGTGAGACACCAAAAGTCTTTCTTTTCCAGCATGGACACGAAACCACCAAGAAGAACGACGGTAGTCCAGGTAACCACTAGGACGCCTAACCCTCTCATTGCCATCCACAGGTACCCCATGAACGTCGCATAGCAATTAATATGCTTTACTTCCGCCCACTTTGAGTCGTCGATAAAACTGAGGCCAGCCTTCCCCATCCTTGAGAAAATGAAAGGAAGGCGAGGTATCAGCTATCAGGAGTGGTTATTGATTGGAAATGAAACCCGTTGTATTGGTAATCTCAACAGGCTAGGCTACTAACTTAGCTATCATGGTTTGGAAGCAAACCACATGCTTATTTATGCTCAACGAGGAAGGGTATTGACCGTTGTCCAAAAGCCAGGTCGTTGTCTTCACTGTTGGCCAGCCTGTTAAAGCTGAGCGGCCACTATAGGTCTGGTTTTACATTCGCCCTGCTGGTAGTCGCCTAGAAGTAAGTGTTCAATTTTTTACACGGCTTATTTTACATATTCTAGGCCGACACACCACCTACCACAGACGGTCAATGTATCTACTTGTGTCTTGTACACTTTGTTACCTTGAGATTCCAAAAAAATCAATACTAGTAAAGTACAGCTTGTTACCTAGAGATTCCAATCTTTGTTCTGCAGTATACTTATTTTTAAAGCTTTCTCAGAAAGAAATTATAGATATTTTCCCTTTATCGACAATTATAGATACCCTCCTTTGTCACATCGATTTAGATGTAGATACCCATGCCATCTTTCTGTTGCCATCACATATTTTATCCCGCATATGCTTTTTAGCTACCAGACACTAGCTACATCAAGTTAAGGTACATAAATTATGCTATCAGATTGCTGACATCTCTTTTTTGCACCAAAGCATCTCAACTTTTATTCATACTCAAAAAAATTATTCTGGATATAAAGATGGGTTAATAGTCCAGAAGATCTTCATTAACCTTAAAATCAAAATGAGGTTCAGGTTAATAAAATAAAATGTATACATGAAGAGAAATATCGAGTAGGGGTTTATATTGCCCATTACGGCATACGTATGTAGAGCAAAACAAGCATGTTACTGTAAACTTGACCTATTTGTATTCTCC
>NW_025280974.1:0-1209 GCF_018294505.1 Triticum aestivum
TCGGTTGTCAGCTCTTTGCTAATCAGAGCCACATGCCACCCACCGCCCTCAAAACTATACCCATCACCTGGCCATTCACGGTCTGGGGGCTTGACATGGTTGGACCCCTTAAAGGGGGAACCCACAAGCAAAAGTACCTATTGGTCATGGTGGACATATTCACCAAATGGATAGAGGCCAAGCCAGTTAAAACAGCCGAATCCGGACCAGTGATAGACTTCATATCCGTGGTAGTACACCGTTATGGAGTCCCCCACAGCATCATCACCGATAACGACACGAACTTCACGGCCGACGAGGTTAAACTCTGGTGCAAAAATATGGGCATTAAGCTCGACTACGCTTCAGTCTATCATCCTCAAACCAACGGTCAAGTTGAATGAGCAAATGGTCTAATAATGAGCGGCATCAAACCCAGACTAGTGCGGTCCCTTACGGAATCTAACATGCACTGGGTAGAGGAGCTCGACTCCGTACTCTGGGGGCTGCGGACCACGCCAAACCGTACTATCGGATTCACACCATTCTTTATGGTATACGGCGCAGAGGCAATTTTGCCCTGCGACATAATTCATGACTCACCTCGAGTGCGCATGTACGAAGAAAGAGAAGCCGAGTTGGATCAGCAGGACAGCTTGGACGCATTAGAGGAAGAGCGCGACGTGGCAAAGGCTCGTTCCGCATTCTATCAGCAGCAGGCTCGAAGGTATCAAAGCAGAGAAGTACGGGCTAAAACTTACAATGTTGGCGAACTAGTTCTACGCCTGCCGGAGAAGAAAAAGGACAAACTCAAGCCCAAATGGGAAGGTCCCTTCATCATCGACCAAGTCCTAACCGGCGGAGCATACCGTCTGCGAAACGCATCGGACAACCGACTCGAGCCAAACCCATGGAACGCAGCCCGCCTCCGAAGATTCTACGCCTAGCGCCGGACTCAGAGTTCGTCTCCTTCCCCCATCCACATTTTATACTTCAGTTGCCTTCTGTTTCTCTCTTTTATCCCACTTTTTTCATAAAGCCCTTGAGGGCCGATTTGCGCATTGTTCGCACACACTCAATGTGCTACCCGCACTCATCATACCTGGGGGCTTCTTTAACAGAAGCTTACTTATACGGGCTTCATGCCCAACACATGTATCAAACTTCCGCATGTACCTTTTATTCACCATTATATGCATCGATATGACTTAAGTTTTGGCCAAGCTGGGT
>NW_025280975.1:0-1209 GCF_018294505.1 Triticum aestivum
TTAATTATATATTTTATATTATAATAATGCAGATGAATCGGCAATGGATGTACGGTAACCGACTCTCCCGCGAGTTCACTACGGGTTTGAAAGATTTCCTCGTAGTGGCTAATGCGAACAAGCAGAAGGGTTTTGTTATCTGTCCATGTGTTGACTGTAAGAATCAGAAGGGTTACTCTTCCTCAAGAGAAGTTCACCTGCACCTGCTTCGGCACGGTTTCATGCCAAGCTATAATTGTTGGACCAAGCATGGAGAAAGAGGGGTTATAATGGAAGAAGATGAAGAAGGGGATGATTTCATCGATGAAAGCTATCTTGCTCATTTCGGTGATACTTTCATGGAGGATGCTGAAGGTGAAGGGGAAGGTGAAGGGGAAGGTGAAGGGGAAGGTGAAGGGGAAGGTGAAGGTGAAGGTGAAGAAGAGGCACGTGATGAGACCGTTGATGATCTTGGTCGGACCATTGCTGATGCACGAAGACGCTGCGAAACTGAAAAGCAGAGGGAGAATTTGGATCGCATGTTAGAGGATCACAGAAAGTCGTTGTACCCTGGATGCGATGATGGTCTGAAAAAGCTGGGCTGCACACTGGATTTGCTGAAATGGAAGGCACAGGCAGGTGTAGCTGACCCGGCATTTGAAAACTTGCTGAAAATGTTGAAGAATATGTTTCCAAAGAATAACGAGTTGCCCGCCAGTACGTACGAAGCAAAGAAGGTTGTCTGCCCTCTAGGTTTAGAGGTTCTGAAGATACATGCATGCATCAACGACTGTATCCTCTACCGCGGTGAATACGAGAATTTGAATGAATGCCCGGTATGCACTGCATTGCGTTATAAGATCAGAGGCGATGACCCTGGTGACGATGTTGAGGGCGGGAAACCCAGGAAGAGGGTTCCCGCCAAGGTGATGTGGTATGCTCCTATAATACCACAGTTGAAACGTCTGTTCAGGAACAAAGAGCATGCCAAGTTGTTGCGATGGCACAAAGAGGACCGTAAGTCGGACGGGGAGTTGAGACACACCGCAGATGGAACGCAATGGAGAAAGATCGACAGAGAGTTCAAAGATTTTGCAGCTGACGCAAGGAACATAAGATTTGGTCTAAGTACAGATGGCATGAATCCTTTTGGCGAGCAGAGCTCTAGCCATAGCACCTGGCCCGTGACTCTATGCATCTACAACCTTCCTCCTTGGTTGTGCATGAAGC
>NW_025280976.1:0-1209 GCF_018294505.1 Triticum aestivum
TGTTTCTTGTTCTACTAATCATGACAGGATCCAGAGTCAATTCATGGGCTTTGTCGATCGCGGGAGACGTGCCACCACCTTTGCAAATACCACAACCGTCACGAGAGGTGCACAAACATCCAAATGCACATGATCAGGTTAATGTATCTATACCACCATTTAATGGCCGTTTTAAACCTGCTTTATATATTGAATGGGAGTTCGACATAAAAAATATATTTGCTTCCCATAATTTCGATGAACATGAAAAGGTTAAGGTTGCGGTTGATTCTTTCACTGGTTATGCTTTGGTTTGGTGGAGTGAATATTGTCGGTTACACCCTGATTATATACCTACTACTTGGGATGATTTGAAACTTGCCATGCGACATACTTTCGTCCCTGCTTATTATACTCGTGACATGATTAAGAAGTTGCAACACTTAAAACAAGGTAGTGAAACTGTAACAAAATATTGTGATGATTTACAAACTACCTTGTTGCATTCCTCTTTAGAAGAAAGTGAAGATGATTTTATGGATAGATTTTGGGGAGGATTAAACCATGATATTCAAGAGATACTAATTCATGAAGAGTGTTATCCTATGGACCATTTGTTTCATCTTGCTTGCAAAGCTGAACAGGAAATAAAACGACGTGTTGGCCACGAGGAGAACAAGCGCACGGTGCACATTCCAAGAGTTGATATGATTGTTCCTTCAACTACTAAGCATACTATGACAACCACATCCGTTGTTGTCAGGACTACATCACCTCCACCATGTGACACATCGCCCCCGAGAGTGGCTATATCATCTGAGTTGATCATAAGAGGTAATGACAAAGGTACTGATCTTCCATCTCTACATGAGAATGATGAATGCCTTGTCAATTTGAATGCACCATCTGATGAGCTACCCACTACTTTGATCACACCACCTATTTTAGAGGACTACGTTGATAATTTGACTTTGCCATGTGATCAAACAACTGAAATACCAACAATTTTGAGTGCACCCATTGAATTAACTATTGATGCAAAAGAACCAATGTTTAATCATTTTGATATGACCTCTAATCTTGGTGATGATTCTGTGTTGAATGACTTATTGCATGTTTGTGTATTTAAGCATGTTGTAGCATGTAAATTTGATGCAAGTAAGGTTTATTCACCAATGTTGGGATGGTTTAATGATGAACATTGTCAATCTTTTGAAATGAATAAGAGCT
>NW_025280977.1:0-1209 GCF_018294505.1 Triticum aestivum
TTGAACCAAGAGATGAAACCGGGATAGCCGCCTCCTTGCTTTGCGAGAAGCTCATACTCTTCGACAGAATCCTTTTGGATCACCGCTCCATACGAGAATAAGGCGACGTATCGACTGTATGAAATATCCAGGAATAAGAGCAGTTCAAAGGAAATAGAAGTTGCGAAACTATGTACCGAGAACTTACTCGATGTACGGCCGCACTTCTATCAGGTTGTTGAAGATATACAACGAAATGGTCCGCCATTGTTCGTTATCCAAAGATACTGGATTTGAAACACTGGCTGGTGCGAGATTCCCTTTGAAAAGGCTGAGGTTGGATCCACCCTTTTTAGGGTCGTCAGCATTGTACCGAGGCTTCGGATTATGCAAATGACGATTTTTGGCTTCGTAGTGTGCTGTCACGAAGTTTGCCGCCTCCTCAGTGATGAATGCCTCAGCCATCGATGCTTCAATTCTACGTTTATTTTTACATTTTTGTCGAAGCGTTTTCTGCATCCTCTCAGTTGGGTAGCACCAACGATTTTGCACGGGCCCCCCCAATCTTGCCTCGGTCGGGAGATGCAAAATCAAATGTTGCATTGGATTAAAGAAGCCCGGTGGAAAGATCTTCTCTAACTTGCAGATCAACTCCGGCGCCAACTCTTCCATTTCTTCTAGCACGCCAGGCGATAGTTCTTTCGCACAAAGAACACGGAAGAAATAGCTGAGTTCTGCCAGTACTAGCCATTCATCCAGAGGGATGAAGCCACGCAACATCACCGGCATTACCCGCTCAATCCATATGTGCCAATCATGACTCTTGAGACCAAATATCTTCAATTTATCAAGACTGGCTCCCCTCTGTAGATTCGCTGCATACCCATCGGGGAACATCAACTGCATTTTCACCCACAAGATAATTTCCCTCATAGCTGGCCTTCCAAGATTGAACCATGCCTTTGGCTTCGTCCAGTTCTGCTTTCCTTTCGGTTCTTTCATGTTTTGTAACGGCCTATCACATAGCGCCTCCAGATCGACTCTAGCCTTAGTATTATCCTTTGACTTCCCATCTATGCCGAACAATGTACCAAAAAGTGCCTCGGCGATATTCTTCTCAGTGTGCATCACGTCGATGTTGTGTGGGCAAAGGAGGTCTTTGAAGTAAGGCAGATCCCATAAGCATGTTTTGTGAGTCCAGGCGTGCTTAGAATTATACCCCTTGAAGTA
>NW_025280978.1:0-1209 GCF_018294505.1 Triticum aestivum
AGTAACTTGCATAGTTCATAAAATCTAAAGCCAAAAAATTAGCACAAGAAGTAGAAGGCATGAAAATATTGCAACTCAGTTTGCACATATAAGTGAAGCTCTTATTCATTTCAAAAGATTGACAATGTTCATCATTAAACCATCCCAACATTGGTGAAGAAACCTTACTTGCATCAAATTTACATGCTACAACATGCTTAAATAAGCAAACATGCAATAAGTCATTCAACACAGAATCATCACCAAGATTAGAGGTCATATCAAAATGATTAAACATTGGTTCTTTTGCATCAATAGTTAATTCAATGGGTGCACTCAAAATTGTTGGTATTTCAGTTGTTTGATCACATGGCAAAGTCAAATTATCAACGTAGTCCTCTAAAATAGGTGGTGTGATCAAAGTAGTGGGTAGCTCATCAGATGGTGCATTCAAATTGACAAGGCATTCATCATTCTCATGTAGAGATGGAAGATCGGTACCTTTGTCATTACCTCTTATGATCAACTCAGATGATGTAGCCACTCTCGGGGGCTATGTGTCACATGGTGGAGGTGATGTAGTCCTGACAACAACGGATGTGGTTGTCATAGTATGCCTAGTAGTTGAAGGAACAATCATATCAACTCTTGGAATGTGCACCGTGCGCTTGTTCTCCTCGTGGCCAACACGTCGTTTTATTTCCTGTTCAGCTTTGCAAGCAAGATGAAACAAATGGTTCATAGGATAACACTCTTCATGAATTAGTATCTCTTGAATATCACGGTTTAATCCTCCCCAAAATCTATTCATAAAATCATCTTCACTTTCTTCTAAAGAGGAATGCAACAAGGTAGTTTGTAAATCATCATAATATTTTGTTACAGTTTCACTACCTTGTTTTAAGTGTTGCAACTTCTTAATCATGTCACGAGTATAATAAGCAGGGACGAAAGTATGTCGCATGGTGATAGAGGCGGGGTGTCCCGATCTTTCGATGAGATGATACTACCGATTTGGTGGAGACGACTTTGACGATCCGACTACAAACGTGCACGACGTTGCGCCTTAGCAATCGCTAAACCAATCTCCTGAGGTTATTGACCACGCCGGAGCACGATCAACCTGACCACGAAGGTCTATTCCTGCAAGCAATCGAAGAACGAGCAAGAATATGATAAAAGCAATCTGAATATTGCGAATATATATGAAGTATTGATAAAGGTGGGGAT
>NW_025280979.1:0-1209 GCF_018294505.1 Triticum aestivum
CAGTAAATAATTCATGACTAGAAGAGATACTAGCATGCAATAATCTAGCAAACTAGAAGAACAGCAAGACATGCATAACAGCAGCAAACACATAACAATAGCTGTAGAAACAGACATGAACAGAGGATGTTGGACGTACTGATCGTTAGCTATTATGGGTGCGACAGTGTTGATGACGATGTTGGCGACGATCTGCTGCTGACGGTGATGAATACGACGATGAGTAGCACCGCCCGACTTGGACGGAAGACGACCCGTGATGACGAATTTGAGCAGTCGCGCACAGCGCTTCCCAAAAACCTAATTCGTCCTCTCCCGGTGCAGGATCGCAAAGACGAACGGTTCCGGAGACCTGCTCTCCCACGCGCCGATGCACGCCGGCGTTTGGGATGGAGTAAACTACGATGGCGGCGCAAGTTGTGAGATGAGGCAAAACCCTAGGTATATTTCGGTGTGTCTCTGGCCGTAGCCGGTAGCTGTATATATATTAGGACCACAGGCGGTATTGTGTCGCGACCACAATCCCAAACCGACTCGGTTTCTAATTCGTATACTTACCGGACAAGAAATCAAAAACTTGTCTGCCAAGACATAAAAATAAAACGGCAAAAGGAAGCTGCGCTCCTGCAAGGAGACGGACCGGATTTCGGCGGACCATTCACGCGCATGTCGCATGTACGCGCCGCCTCGCCACGCCACGCCACGGCCCGGCCAGGCGAGGCGAGGCGAGCGAGCGCGCGCGTGTGGTTTTCGCTTTCTCTTCTCACACACCACTTAGAGTGGTGGAGAGAACCCACTATATAAAGAGGTCCAACTCTTCTTCAACTTCCAAGGTGGGACTAAACTTAGCACCACCACTTGCCATTTTACACATGGGCTTTGAGATTTCAGAAATTGCTATGGGCCTAGCCCATTAATTCTAACAATCCCCCACCAGATCTCAAATACCCATTTAGAGATTTGCCTTCTCTCACCACTTGTTTAATATACCAGTGTTTCAGCAGAGACTGTTAAGTTGAACTTCTGCCTAGAACTTTAAGCTACATCCATTCACAACTTGACAATGGACTATGCCTTGAATTGCTAGTTTTGTGTGAACAGGTTTCACTCAAAGTCTTAACCAGTACCTGACCGCCAGTAGGCTACCCCGCGGTTTGGAGCTTATACGTCATACTCCCTGGTCTCTTCGTGAGCTTACTAGAGATCACC
>NW_025280980.1:0-1209 GCF_018294505.1 Triticum aestivum
TGGCAGAGAAGGGGTATTAGGGTAATAGAACTAGCAAGTTACTACTATCATTCTCTCAAAGCTTTTTCTAAACCTGGTACGAATGGAGGTCTTGTTGTTTTATTACTCTTTGATTTTTTTTCATGTCATCATGTCTCACGGCATGCGAGGGTCATTCCATAGATTTGCTAACAGTAATAAAAGGTTTGGGGTGGTGGCAAGGTGAGATGATAAAATTTTAAAGCGAGGACAATGCTAAAATAAGGACGGATGAAGGCAATGAAGGTAGAGGGGAAGGAAGGAGTAGGGAGATAGATGTCGCTTTTGTAAGGAAAGAAGGAGAGATAATCTGCATTTGCCACTGGAATATCAATGAAACCACACCGCGTCATGCTTGACACATACAATTCTGAATTAGAACAATTGGGTCATACATGTGTTTTTGTTATTCCATTGCCAACGCACTAGAACAATTGTATGATCCATGTGCTTTTGTTATTCCGTGGCAACGCACGGGCATCATACTATATATATATATATATGTATATATATATATGTATGTATATATATATATATATATATATATTACAATTCTGTTTTCTGTCTTGCTGACGGAGAGGAACTTTGGAGCTTGTGGGGTTGTGTGTGTAGGTACTCCTTGCCTTTTTCCCATGGCAGAGAAGGGGAATTAGGGTAATAGAACTAGCAAGTTACTACTATCATTCTCTCAAAGCTTTTTCTAAACCTGGTACGAATGGAGGTCTTGTTGTTTTATTACTCTTTGATTTTTTTTTCATGTCATCAGGTCTCACGGCATGTGAGGGTCATTCCATAGATTTGCTAATAGTAATAAAAGGTTTGGGGTGGTGGCAAGGTGAGATGATAAACTTTTAAAGCAAGGACAATGCTAAAATAAGGACGGATGAAGGCAATGAAGGTAGAGGGGAAGGAAGGAGTAGGGAGATAGATGTCGCTTTTGTAAGGAAAGAAGGAGAAATAATCTGCATTTGCCACTGGAATATCAATGAAACCACACCGCGTCATGCTTGACATATACAATTCTGAATTAGAACAATTGGGTCATACATGTGTTTTTGTTATTCCATTGCCAACACACTAGAACAATTGTATGATCCATGTGTTTTTGTTATTCCGTGGCAACGCACGGGCATCATACTATATATATATATATATATATATATATATATATATATATATATATATATATAT
>NW_025280981.1:0-1209 GCF_018294505.1 Triticum aestivum
CAGAGTGTGCTTTTCCCTTGTTTACGTGCCGCGCCGTGATTTTGTTAGTGTTCTAGGCTCGCGTCTCTAGCACAGTCTAGCCTAGGACCAGCACAGTACCGTCGTTGAGCGTTTATTCAACTTTGCATCTCTGAATTGATTATTGCTGACCCTTTTTGCTACCATATTATAAGCCTTCCCAGCTCCACATACATCTACGTCGTGCGTTTGACTCTCCCTGGTAATCGCTCTATCCAAGCTTTGAGAGTTTTTGACTCCAACGGTTGCCGATCACCGCCTGCTGCTGGGTAAGAACTGGTAAGAATTTGAGATTTGCTTGACGGATTTGTGACACCCACCACCACCACTTGTTCGTAGTCTGTAGGATCATATTCTTGTGTGTTTCTTTTGCTGCTAACCATGCCAGGATCACAAGCCGACGAGATTGACTGGGAGAATTTATCGAACAAGGAGCTTCATGATAAGTTTCAGCAAATGATGACTGAACAGGTGCAAGATGTGCTGAACAATTTTGAAGAGGCCATGGAGAAGATCACTGGCCTTGAGAAGACGTTCGAAACAAAGCTCGATAACAAGTTTAATGAATTGCCCGCGCGTCTTCCACCACCACCACCCGCTGCACCTAACGCACCTCTCCAACAACAACAACAACGACTACCTCCACGTCGCGAAGCAGACCTCCGCCGAGCAAGCCGTGTTCCTCTTGCGTTTGGCCAAACTGTTGGTGCTGCTGTTGATACTTCTGTGGCTCCTGCTGCTGATGCGGAGGAGGATGATTATGTCGGAGATTATGAGGATGAGGTTGATCAAAATCAACACTACGTGCAGCCACCTGTACCACCACCAGCAGGTCGACCTCAGGTATATATTCGTAATGGTAGGCCTGCACCACCACCTCAGGTACGAGATGATGTCCATATTCCTAAACTGAAATTGAATATTCCACCATTTGAGGGTAGATATGTTCCTGATATATATCTTACTTGGGAGTTAGAAACTGAACAACGATTTACATGTTTACAATATCCTGAGGAGAGACGAGTTGCTGCTGCCGTTTGTGCTTTCACTAGTTTTGCATGTGTATGGTGGTCTGAACATTGTAGATTATATCCTATTCCAACTACTTGGGCTGCTTTGAAAACTGCTATGCGTACGCGTTGGGTTCCACCATATTATCAACGTGAATTGCTTCAAAAATTGCAGCGTTTA
>NW_025280982.1:0-1209 GCF_018294505.1 Triticum aestivum
GACGCCGCCGCCCGCGGTCGCCGCCTCCTCCTCCGGCGCCGCCCGGCCTCCTCTCCCTCACCCCGGCCTCCTCTTCCCCACTCCGGCCGGCACCGACGAGCTCCGGCGCTGGTCATCCTCGGGAAACGCGCCGGTGAAAAGTACCCGCGAGATCCCGATCTGGATCTGAGTTTTCGGTTGACTTCTCTCCCCCGAAACCCTAATTTTCGTGCTAACTTTGACTGCTTGTATCTCCGCAACCGTAGTTCCGTTTTGGGCGTATGATATATCAAAGTCTTCGCCTCGACATGTACATCATTTCATTCCATTGCATCATTTGCATTTGAGGTCATCTTGATACCCAAAATGCTGTTAGAAGGAGGCTTCGTGAGTTAAATTGCAGATCCGTTAGTTCATCATGCACTTTTGTCATTTTTGTCATGTTTAATTCGTGCATGATATGCCTGTGCCCCTTTGGGATGAATTGTGAAGCATTTTGTCTTCTTTCCAGAGGTGCCACCCATGCATTTTTAGGATGTGTTTGTTGTCTTGTGCAAGCTTGCGAAGAGAGGTACCTGAGATTGCAGATTTCAGGGACTTAGTGATTTTCACTAAGTCTGGGACATTTTAGTTCATGATGCTATATGTCCAGCTTGATTCCTAGTGATCCGTGCCTCTTTTGAGGATGATCAGTAAGGGAGTTTTGATATTTAAGTTATGCTCTATCCATCCATGTCTTTGTTTGCATATGTGGAGTGCTCTAGGTTGACTCAATCGAGCTCAACTTTTGCTTCGTTGTTAATCTGGGCAGATCGTCAACTTGTTTGCGATTTTGCCGATGCTACCGTTAGTGTTCCATGCATGCTATGCCTTTGTTCTTGCCATGTGTAGCTAGCACTTTGTGCCTTCTTGCTGGTTATATGCTTTCCTTGCCATGACTTGCACCGTAGTGAGTGCATCAAGCTCGTTTACATGCCTTCGTGAGTTATATTTCAGCGTGTCTCAGTTTTCACTAAGTCTGAAAACTGATTGTGTTCGAGCTATGTTCGTGAGCTCGGTAGAGTATTTTGTGAACTCTTTTGGCCCCAGGTCACTTTGGGTGTTTTATTAAGCTTGTTGAGTAGCTCCATGCCATTTTCTTACTTGTCATGTTCAGGTTTTGTATCATGTTGTTTTGCTGCTCCGAAGAGAGCATCGTGATCTGAAATTTCAGACTAGTGTTAATTTCAC
>NW_025280983.1:0-1209 GCF_018294505.1 Triticum aestivum
TCAGAGATGCAAAGTTGAATAAACGCTCAACGACGGTACTGTGCTGGTCCTAGGCTAGACTGTGCTAGAGACGCGAGCCTAGAACACCAACAAAATCACGGCGCGGCACGTAAACAAGGGAAAAGCACACTCTGAATTTTTTTTTTCGCTCTTTTTTTTTTGCGCTCTTTTTTTTTGCGCTGTTTTTTTTTTGCGAAAAATCACTATAATGGCGAGTGTCTCAAAACTCTTCCTAGCTCAAACTGACAGGATGGGCACGAAATTTTTCGACCAATTTTTTTTTTTCGACTGCCCGGACCCAAAAACTGGAAACGGGTCAAAAAAAACTTCCTATAATGGCACCTGTCTCAAAACACTCAGAAACACCTAAA
This sequence comes from Triticum aestivum, assembly GCF_018294505.1. Classification (NCBI taxonomy): domain Eukaryota; kingdom Viridiplantae; phylum Streptophyta; class Magnoliopsida; order Poales; family Poaceae; genus Triticum; species Triticum aestivum. The sequence continues at coordinate 372 of NW_025280983.1, forward strand.
AATAGGATAGCCAGAAAATTTTTCGAAAAATGCGTTTTCGAAAATTTTTGGGCCTAAACGGAGCGTGGCTACCCGACTCTTTTTTTTTCCGAAACCTACTCCGGCAAGGAAACACGAATCGGAATCTAGATGGATCTCGAAAACAAACCTAATATGCAAGGAACTCGGATTGGTGGTGGATATATGGTGGTGCTATATGGCAGCGGTGGTGGTAGCGGTGGTAGTATATGGATATGGATCGATGGTGGTATATGGATACGGATTCGGAGCGGTGGCGGATAAGCGGTGGTGGTAGATGGCAGGGGCGATGATGATGGTGCGGCGGCGGCATGACAACTTATGACCAGAACTCGAAACTCTAAAAGACTAGACTCTAAGACCAGCAACTAGACACGACGATGCAACCGCAAATTCAACAAAGCAAAACCCTAAAAAGATTATGCAAAGGCTCAGATTGGTTCGGATATGATGAACTAACCCTAAATTTTTTTTGTGGCTTTTTCGTGGACTGTAGGTATGAAGAACAGACTCGATCTAAACTACGAAATACTGTAAAATCTCACCGAGCAACCTGGAAATCTGATACCACTTGATAGAGGCTAAGGTGTCCCGTCTTTCGATGAGATGGTGGATTTCGCTTTGGTGGAAGTCGACTTTGACGATCCGACTACGAACGTGCGAGGACGTCGCGCCTTAGCAATCGCTAAACCAACTCCGAGAGGTTATTGACCACGCCGGAGCACGATCAACCTGACCACGAGGGTCTGTTTCCTGCGAGCAAACGAAGAACAAGCAAGAAACTAAGATTGCAATCTGGATATTGCGAATATAAGATGAA
>NW_025280984.1:0-1209 GCF_018294505.1 Triticum aestivum
CTTGATGCCTAATATGTAAGCAGCTTCTCCAAGGTCCTTCATTGAAAAACACTTATTCAAATAGGCCTTTATACTTTCCAAGAATTCTATATCATTTCCCATCAATAATATGTCATCCACATATAATATGAGAAATGCTACAGAGCTCCCACTCACTTTCTTGTAAACACAGGCTTCTCCATAAGTCTGTGTAAACCCAAACGCTTTGATCATCTCATCAAAGCGAATGTTCCAACTCCGAGATGCTTGCACCAGCCCATAGATTGAGCGCTGGAGCTTGCATACTTTGTTAGCATTCTTAGGATCGACAAAACCTTCCGGCTGCATCATATACAACTCTTCCTTAAGGAAGCCGTTAAGGAATGCCGTTTTGACGTCCATTTGCCATATCTCATAATCATAGTATGCGGCAATTGCTAACATGATTCGGACGGACTTCAGCTTCGCTACGGGTGAGAAAGTCTCATCGTAGTCAACCCCTTGAACTTGTTGATAACCCTTAGCGACAAGTCGAGCTTTGTAGATGGTCACATTACCATCTGCGTCCGTCTTCTTCTTAAAGATCCATTTGTTTTCTATGGCTCGCCGCTCATCGGGCAAGTCAGTCAAAGTCCATACTTTGTTTTCATACATGGATTCTATCTCGGATTTCATGGCTTCTAGCCATTTGTCGGAATCCGGGCCCGCCATCGCTTCTTCATAGTTTGAAGGTTCACCGTTGTCTAACAACATGACTTCCAGGACAGGGTTGCCGTACCACTCTGGTGCGGAACGTGTCCTTGTGGACCTACGAAGTTCAGTGGCAACTTGATCCGAAGCTTCATGATCATCATCATTAACTTCCTCCCCCGTCGGTGTAGGCACCACAGGAACATTTTCCCGCGCTGCGCTATTTTCCGACTCGGAAGGGGTGACTATCACCTCATCAAGTTCCACTTTCCTCCCACTCAATTCTTTCGAGAGAAACTCCTTCTCTAGAAAGGACCCGTTCTTGGCAACGAAGATCTTGCCTTCGGATCTGAGGTAGAAGGTGTACCCAATAGTTTCCTTAGGGTATCCTATGAAGACGCATTTTTCCGATTTGGGTTCGAGCTTTTCAGGTTGAAGTTTCTTGACATAAGCATCGCATCCCCAAACTTTTAGAAATGACAGCTTAGGTTTCTTCCCAAACCATAATTCATACGGTGTCGTCTCAACGGATTTAGACGG
>NW_025280985.1:0-1209 GCF_018294505.1 Triticum aestivum
CGTCGCTTTGTCGAGAACTTCTCCAAAGTTGCTAAACCTCTAACCGAACTCCTCAAGAAAGATAAGAAGTTCGAATGGACTCCACAATGTGAGCACAGTTTTCAGGAACTGAAAAGACGCCTGACCTCTGCTCCCGTGCTGGTACCGCCAGACTTCTCCAAGGACTTTGTTATCTACTGCGACGCCTCGCGACAAGGACTAGGTTGCATTCTTATGCAAGATCGACACGTAATTGCTTACGCTTCACGGCAATTGCACCCACATGAGGAGAATTATCCTACTCATGATTTAGAACTTGCAGCCGTAGTCTATGCACTTAAGACCTGGCGACATTACCTTCTCGGTAATCGTTGCGAAATATTTACTGATCACCAAAGTCTGAAGTACATCTTCACCCAACCGGATCTGAATCTCAGGCAAAGACGTTGGGTTGAATTGATCACAGACTTCGACTTAGGGATAACCTATACCCCAGGGAAAGCCAACGTCATGGCTGATGTGCTAAGTCGTAAATCTTATTGTAACAACCTGATGTTACAACGAAGTCAACCGCTTCTCCATGAGGAATTTCGAAAGCTTAACCTTCACATTGTTCCTCAAGGTTTTCTCTCCACCTTGGTGGCAAAACCTACCCTTACGGATCAAATTATCAAAGCACAGAAGGTAGATCCGGGAATCTCCCGCATCAAGAGAAACATTCAGAAGGGAATTGCGAATTGCTTCTCCGTTAATGATCAAGGAGTCGTATACTTCGGGGGTCGACTAGTGGTTCCCAAGGTGCGTAACCTGAGGCGATTGATCCTTAAGGAAGCTCATGAATCTCCTCTCACCATTCATCCCGGTAGCACAAAAATGTATCAGGACCTACGCCAGAGGTTCTGGTGGACTAGGATGAAGAGAGAAATTGCTCAGTATATTGCAAATTGCGACGTCTGTCGTCGTGTAAAAGCAGAGCATCAACGGCCTGCTGGCACCCTTCAACCCTTAGCTATTCCTGAATGGAAATGGGATAAAATTGGTATGGATTTCATTACCGGTTTTCCCAGAACCAAAAGAGGGAATAATGCTATTTTCGTCGTGGTCGATCGTCTTTCCAAAGTAGCTCATTTCTTACCTGTTCGTGAGAGTATAACCGCTAGCCAACTGGCAGACTTATACATCTCCCGAATAGTGTCCCTCCATGGTGTTCCTTTGGAAATCAATTCGGAT
>NW_025280986.1:0-1209 GCF_018294505.1 Triticum aestivum
GCCCGTTTCATGGACTATTACTCACCGTTTTGCGGTCACGAAGAGATTTCCATAGTTGTTGAACCCCAAGGTGCGCTTACGTGTTGGTCATCAACTCTCATAGTATTGGCCAATTCTGGCCCGTTTCGTGGACTATTACTGACTGTTTTGGGGTCCCGGAGTGATTTCCACGATTAACAAACCCCATGGTGCGTTTAAGTGCCGGTCATCAACACTCGTGGTTTTTGTCGATTCTGGGCCGTTTCATGGACTATTACTCACATTTTTGGGGTCCCAAAGGGATTTCCATGGATGTCGAACCCCAAGCTGCGCTTATGTATCGGTCATCAACAATCGCAGTTTCGGCCGATTCTGGCCTGTTTCTTGGACTATAACTCAGTTTTTGGCTCACGTAGTGATTTCCACGACCGACGAACACCGGTGTGTTTATGTGTCGGTCATCAACATTTGAAGTTTTGGCCGATTTTGGCCCGTTTCATGGACTATTACTCACCGTTTTGCGGTCACGAAGAGATTTCCATAGTTGTTGAACCCCAATGTGCGCTTACGTGTTGGTCATCAACTCTCATAGTATTGGCCAATTCTGGCCCGTTTCGTGGACTATTACTGACTGTTTTGGGGTCCCGGAGTGATTTCCACGATTAACAAACCCCATGGTGCGTTTAAGTGTCGGTCATCAACACTCGTGGTTTTTGTCGATTCTGGGCCGTTTCATGGACTATTACTCACATTTTTGGGGTCCCAAAGCGATGTCCATGGATGTCGAACCCCAAGCTGCGCTTATGTATCGGTCATCAACAATCGCAGTTTCGGCCAATTCTGGCCCGTTTCTTGGACTATAACTCAGTTTTTGGCTCACGTAGTGATTTCCACGACCGACGAACACCGGTGTGTTTATGTGTCGGTCATCAACATTTGAAGTTTTGGCCGATTTTGGCCCGTTTCATGGACTATTACTCACTGATTTGATGTCCCTGAGCAATTTCCATGATTGACGAAACCCGGGGTGCGTTTATGTATTGTTGATCAATAACCCTAGGTTTTACCGATTCAGGGCTCTTTCATGGACTATTACTCACCGTTTTGCAGTCCCAAAGCGATTTCGATGCTTGTCGAACCCCAAGATGTGCTTACGTGCTGGTCGTCAAGACTCGCAGATTGTGCCGATTCTGGCCCGTTTCCTGGACTATTACTCAGTTTTGGGGTCCC
>NW_025280987.1:0-1209 GCF_018294505.1 Triticum aestivum
CTTTTTTTACTTTCGGCCTTCTCCCGCTCTTTGTTCTCCTTGAACATGAGTGCCTGCCTGCGAAGTTCACGTGCATAGTCGTTAGGCAGATTCTTCGCGGCTTGGGACGGTGTGCTCAAAAATGACTTAGCCCACTTCTTTTGCTCATCAGAAAATACTGGCTTGGGCTCGGGCTCTCTTTTCTTCTTGCAGTCCGCCTTCCATTTCTCCAAATCAGCAGCCGCGGCCGCGTCGACTTCCTCGGCACTACGTTCCCAAGGCCTTGTGGGGAGAGGCTTCAGTGATGGCTCCGGTACCTTTGTGGTCTTAGGTACATAAGGGTCCGGGTTAATAATCTAGGACTGCTTCTGCTTCTTTGCCGGAGGTGGATTGGGGGGCGGCGTCTGATCACCCGCCGGACGAGGACTGGGGGGCGGCGGCTGATCACCCGCCGGACGTTGTGGACTGGGGGGCGGCGTCGGCTGACGTGACGGAGGTGTAGGTGAACCGCCACCACCACCACCACCACCACCACCGCCACCGCCACCACCACCACCGTAGGGGGGTGGACTTGTTGTCCTTGGCGCCTCGCCTGGAAACTTGATAAACTTCTTTTGCCATAGAATGAAATGGCGCTTGACATCTCCAAGTCTTTTCTCCCCTTCTGGTGTAGCAATGTCAATCTCCAGGTCCTCAAACCCTTGGACTATGTCCTCCACCGTGACACGAGCATAGCCATCTTGAATGGGGTTGTTGTGGTGGAGTGCTCCAGGTAAACATGGTAAAGCACTGCCGATAGCTACCTTCATGGACATGTTCCCGATAGGATAATACAGATGACATTCTTTCATCTCCTTTATATCGTCCACGGGGTAGCGAGGAGGCTCCGATGAAGTAATTTCGACCACCAGAGGCTCCGGTGCAGTAATTTGGACCACCAGAGGCTCCGGTGGGGCCTCCGTGGAAGCCACGCTGCTTCTCCGCTGCTGGCTTCCGAGATCCGCTGGATGATCTTCATGCTGCACCCGAGCTGCATCTCTTTCGGCTACTAGTACACTCATGGTTTTCTTCATCACCTCCATTTCCGATGCCAACCGCGCCACAACATCTGCTTCCTGATCCATCTTTCTCTTACGGCTTCTGTAACCGTACGGGTCATCGTTCTGGGGGAACCCTATTTTCCACGGAATGTGCCCCATGCCTCGTACACGTCCTCCGTGTTCAGGATTC
>NW_025280988.1:0-1209 GCF_018294505.1 Triticum aestivum
GGGGTTGGAGCTCGAAGTCGAGCGAAGCGAGGCGCTAGGGATGCTCTACGGGGTCTTGCGAACTCGTTGGACTCGCCGGGGTGACCAAATGGTCACCGGAGTGCGTCGACGGCGAGCTCGGCGACGGCGGAGGTTCGGCCGTGGTGGGGAGGAGGCTACGGTGGGGGAACGAGGGGGAGGAGAGGGGGAAACGGTGGCGTAGCTCACCGCGGTTGCAGTGGGCGTCGAAGCGGGCTCGGGGACGCGCTGAAGACGACGAATTCGACGGCGACGATGGTCGGAGCCCGAAGAGGGGAACGGCGACGTGGCGGCGATGCAGGGCTTCCGGGGAGCTGTGGAGCGGTGGGGAGGAAGAGGGGGTCGTGGCGGAGCTTCTGAGCTAGTCGGGGGAGCGAGGGGTGGCCGGAGACGGCTGCTATGGCGAACGGCGGCGACGGTGGTGTTCGGCCGTGTGAGAGAGAGAGCGAGGGAGAGGAAGGAAGAGCCGGGGGAGAGTGAGAGAGAGCAGGGTGGAGGCGTGGCGTCGTCCAGGGCATCGAGGCGAGGAGGGGAGGGCAGGCAGGCAGGGAGAGAGGTGGCGTGGCGCGGTGGCGCGCGCGCGCACCGGCCACACTCCCCTCCCTCTGTCGGGACGAAGACGACAGAGGAGGGAGGTGGGCTGGGCCGGCTGCTGGCTGGGCCGGCCAGCTGGCTGGGCCGCACAGTGGGGGAGCCCAGGTAAGCTCCTCCCGTTATATATTTTTCTGTTTTCTAATTTCTGACATTTGTTTTGATTTAAATAATATATTAAATCATTTATTTAACTTATGCCAATTTTTGCAGGAGCTATTTTTTATTATTCCAGAGCTCTTTTATAAATGGCATAATATTTGGGCATATATTAATATATATAATTAATATATTTCCAATGCAAATATTTATGCATTAATTCCAAATGCCCAAAATAAATGTCCATGAGCCACTAAAAATATTGGTTTGATTTTTATCTCTGTCCAATATTTTCAGAGAGCAACATGAGCATTTTCTTGGACCCTTTTGGAGAAATTTTTATTTGGGTCATTTTCAAAATGATTCTGAGGGTTTCACAGATCCCCATTTCAAGTTTCTGATGAAAGAGTAAACATGATGCAACACTCTAATGCATGGCTAACTAGGATGTGACAACTCACCCCCACTCAAAAGAATCTCGTCCCGAGATTTGGGTTCCTC
>NW_025280989.1:0-1209 GCF_018294505.1 Triticum aestivum
GCACATCTTCAGGGGGAGCCCTTGAAACTTATGAAGACAATTCCTTATCCTTTACAATTTCACAGACTATATTCCCCGTTGAAAACTTCAACTAGTTTGTCATCAATCACCAAAAAGGGGGAGATTGTAAGTGCATCTAGTGCCACCCCTAGTTGGTTTTGGAGTATTGACGACAAACCTAGTTGAGGGACTAATGTGTTTGTGAGAATTGCAGGATAACACAGGTAGAAGTCCCTCATTGATTCGGTTTTACTACCAGAGATGACCCCTAAAAATGTATGAAGACATTGAAGCCAAAGGTGGTATATGAAGATATTCACATTGAAGACTATGACAAAAGAAGACACGTTATGAAGCCTATGGAGCTCGAAGACTTAGATCTTTTGTAGTTCTTTTTCTTTTGTGTTGAGTCATAGGAACCACCGTACTGTTAAGTGGGGTCCAGGAGAACCAGTTAGAATGACTGAAGTGATGCCTAAACCAAAAACCTATGTCTTCGAGTGAAGACAATGAGAGCGAATCTTGTCCAGAGCCGGACAAGTCAGCTTTGCTTGTAGCCCAAGTAAAGTTGCCATGAGAGTTTGAAATCTGACCGTTGAGACACGTGTCAGTTCCTTAGTGACCCAGGGTCATTTCGGACAAATCAGGTCGGGTTGCCAAGTGGCTATAAATAGCCCACCCCCTACAACCATAAACTGTTGGCTGCTCAGATTTCAGTGCACGGCTTTTGTCATTTGAGAGCAACCCACCTTGAAGCCTTTGAGAGAAAATTCCTAGCGAGGAGAAAAGCCCTAACCACCCAGAGCCAGAGAACATTGGGCATCACTTAAGTCTTCTTGTCTATGTGATCTGAAGACTTATTACACTTGAGGACTGTGAATCCTCCAGACGGTTAGGCGTCGCGTTCAGAGCATCCAAGAGACATTGTGGATTGCCAGTGAACGAAGTCTGTGAAGGTTTGGGAGTCTACCTTGAAGACTTACCAGAGTGATTGGGCGAGGACTATGTGACCTTAGCTCAAGGAGAATACGGTGAGGTCCTGGTGTCCTGAGCTGCGTGTTCAGGACTGGGTGTCCGGGACTGTGTGTCCTAAGGTTTAAATACCTAGCCGCTACAACCAGACGTACAGTTGTCACAGCAACTGGAACTGGTCCAACACATCATTGTCTTCAACGAGTCACCGGTTTCATCTTCACTTCCTTTTTCTTA
>NW_025280990.1:0-1209 GCF_018294505.1 Triticum aestivum
GACAAACCAAAGTAGAGGTTGGACTGGGGTATTGCTCTGCAGAAGACAAGTGCCTAACTTGTACGAGAAATGGTGTTTAAAGGAGAACATGGTCGGAACCACGATTGCAAAAGGCCAGATCCCAGATATAAGATGAAATTATACCAAGGGAATAATTAATTTAAGAAAAGCTTTAATGATAAGATCTACATCGTGTCCATGGGCATGAACGCAAAGTTCAAGGTCGACTCCCACTTCTTCAATGCATAACCTTTCATTCACTTCTCGCGTTTGATGAAGTTGCAGTGTTGAAAATTTTTATCTGGTAAAATACCAGAAGAGTATGACTCATGAAAACTTTTGAGTTCACACATATTAAGGAAGGCATAGGTTCAAGCCATCGGGGCTTCTTAGAACATATACCACGAACTTCGGAGTAAATAATACAAGCTCGAATGTAGAGTATGGTTCACAAAGCAGAGGATACAATTTACCAAAGGCATCATGTATCCGAGGAAAAGCTCACCAGCTTATTTAATATGGAGGACATTGTCGGATAAAATCCGACAAAAGGGTCTGGTGGTCCACAAGGGATCTGATGTGAGCATCAGTACTCAACCAGAGGAAGAAAGAATGCAAGGAGATCAGACTATAGAAACAACTGACTAAATCAAAAGCTCAAATGCAAAGGAATTATGAATTCCAAGACAAGGGATCAGAAGCAATGCTCTGATTAGGGATGGATAAGTTTAATAGCCTTAGGGGTACAATCGATGACGATTTGATTGGTCGAGATCCAGCTCATGTTAAAGATGTCTGAGCCGGAAGGATGAATTCTAGGATCTGATTGAGGATTGCGAGCATTCGCAACATATTGAATCAATGGACTCAAAAAGATAATGACAAAGGGTGCCAATAAGATTTCGAGGTTTATGGGATTAATCATAATGCTAGTAAGCAAGAATTTCAAGAGCAACAGGCTCCTGAAGATTTTCGGAAGATCGAATGATATTTTGAACACTTTTGTGAAATACTTGAATCAACTGGGGATGAGCGGATACTCGGTAAGTGCGAGGATTATCCGTAGGGGTATTCAGGTGACAAAGAACAGCAAGGTAGTAAGCTCAAGGGATTCTCGGAACAACAGAGAGAATTTCGGGGTATCTTGTAATAACAAGATCATCTGGGAAACATTGTATGAATGGCGAGTATACGTGGTTATGCATAGGA
>NW_025280991.1:0-1209 GCF_018294505.1 Triticum aestivum
ACAAAAGAATGGTAGATGTGCATTCTAATAGAAGCAAAAGATGCTGCTGCATATACATACAAACAATCAGAAGCAAAAGCAGGTGATGTGTAAGTACAGTTATCTATAATGTAGGGCAGAAAGTAATCACCAAAACAGAGGAGGCCCTGCTAGGACCATATTGGTGGTTACCAAATCCAACTCCAACTCCGACGAAGAGGAGCTTGGCATGGGCATCCCCAACAGTCCTCCAAGGGCCTTCTTCTCCACGCACATCTGCCAAACAAGAGCAGACCACATTGTCTGCTATTGTTCTTAATTGTTGATTTAGCAGCAGCGGCAGCATGCTAGTGGTCAAATCTAATCTAACGAGGAGGAGGAGCTTGGCAGCAAAGGATGGTCATCCCATTCTACGAATCCAAAACAAAGAGGGCCTTTTTGTCCCCGTAAATGTAAATATACAAGACAAGAGCAGAGCATCCTATGGTGCTATAATAAGGATGTGACGGGTACTGGACTTGAATATCAGCAAGACGATAATAATGTAGTAGAGATAATGCAGGTTAGAATATTTCTTGGCGGTGGTGAGAAAGCAAGACAACGATGATAACTAGACACCCATATGTATATTGCATGCGCTCCCATCCCATCCCATGTACTATAACAAAGATGGATTATTTCCATGATTATGCAGAAGAAGAAAGAGAAAGACACGTGTCGCAGCGCAGCTCAGCTCATCGGGAGGGGAGTGGTATGGAGATGATGCTCCGAGTTCCAGCTCCTCAGCGGCAGCAGGGTCGACGCAGGTCAGCGAGCATTCAACCCACCAAATTGAATCCCCCATGGCGTGGGTTCGCACTGGCAGCAGCAGGGTCGGAGCAGAACCTCCAGCGGGCCTGAGTGCGTGAAGAAGAAGCACATCGACGGCCGGCAAGAGGGAGTGAGCCCTCATCCCCGCGCCACGGTCGGATAAGGGGAGGTTCGGGCCACGGCGCTCTTCCATGCTGCGGCACGCCCAGGCCCGACCCGGCCGGAGCTAGGGTTTCGAGCGCCGAGAGAGCCAGCGCGCTGCGGTGTCCATGGCAGTGGCTGCTGGAGAGGCGTTGGGGTTTGGGGAGAGGACGTCGGCGGCGGCGGTGGCGGCGGGGTTGGTTAGGGGAATCGTGGGGAGAGGGAGGAGGAAGACGAGAGAACAGAGAAGTGGGGATTTTTTTTCAGCGTGTTGAGTGG
>NW_025280992.1:0-1209 GCF_018294505.1 Triticum aestivum
TGTGCATAATTCAAACTTGAACTACATGCACATGCTCCAGTGCATATAAATTGGTTGAAAAATCAAATCTGTGTCCTTGGGTGCATGCTTAGGTCCCATGCAAGAAATGGGAATGAATTTCAAACACCGGGGCACCGTTGATTGCTGGCAAAACATTGAGATGCCTGGTTTTTAAATTCTATTAAATCCAAAACTCGTCTGAAATTCATGAAACTTGGCATGCTATCATGGAGCGGCATCAACATGCCGTGGTACAAATTTTGTCCCATTTGGGGCAAGTTTGGGTATATGCTTCTCACAAACCGGAGCTTCTCACGGCAAGCATGATGGTTTTCGGTATGGAACATCCCACCTTTGTGAACGAAACGATATCCATTGCCTGTTATTGCTTTCAAAATTTTCTCTCGTGTCAACATAGAAAAAGAGGAGTGTTGTGTGATTTTTTGTGATTTTTCGGGGTTCGTTTGGACATTTTTATGCATTAACTGAGTTTTCAATGCATTTTATGTGCGTAATTAAAATTTGAACTAGATGCACATGCTCAAGTGCATATAAATTGGTTGAAATAAAATTTGTGTCCTTGGGTGCATGCTTAGATCCCATGCAAGAAATGGGAATGGATTTCAAACATCGGGGCACTGTTGATTGCCGGCAAAACATTGAGATGCCTGGTTTCTAAATTCTAGTAAATCCAAAACTCGTCTGAAATTCATGAAACTTGGCATGCTGTCATGGAGCGGCATCAACATGCCGTGGTACAAATTTTGTCCCATTTGGGGCAGGTTTGGGTATATGCTTCTCACAAACCGGAGCTTCTCACAACAAGCATGATAGTTTTCGGTAGGGAACGTCCCATCTTTGTGGACGAAACGATATCCATTGCCTCTTATTGCTTTCAAATTTATTCTCGTGTCAACATAGAACAACAGAAGTTTTGTGTGATTTTTTGTGATTTTTTGGGGTTCGTTTGGACATTTTTATTCATTAACTGAGTTTTCAATGCATTTTATGCGCATAATTAAAATTTGAACTACATGCACATGCTCCAGTGCATATAAATTGGTTGAAAAATCAAATCTATGTCCTTGGGTGCATGCTTAGGTCCCATGCAAGATATGGGAATGAATTTCAAACACCGGGGCACCGTTGATTGCTGGCAAAACATTGAGATGCCTCGTTTTTAAATTCTAGTAAATCCAAAACTCGTCT
>NW_025280993.1:0-1209 GCF_018294505.1 Triticum aestivum
TTATAGGAGAGGTCTTGCTGCAATTCGAGCACTTCATGATCCACAGCTCGGATTGGATCCTTGAAGCATCGGCGGAGCTGTGACACATGGAACACATCGTGAACCTGAGAAAGGTTCGGCGGTAGTTCCAGTTGGTATGCCACTTTTCCACGCCTTTCGAGAATAGTGAATGGGCCAATATAGCGAGGAGCTAGTTTGCCCTTGATCCCGAAGCGGTGAGCACCCTTCATAGGTGTGACTCGAAGATAAGCCTTTTCGCCAGGTTGATAGACCATGTCTTTATGATGACGGTCATACTGACTCTTCTGACGTGACTGAGCAGTCTTGAGATTCTCGCGAATAATGCGGACTTGTTCTTCGGCATCTTGGATAATATCCGGACCGAAGAGTGGACGTTCCCCAGTTTCTGACCAGTTCAGAGGGGTTCGGCACTTTCGTCCATATAACACCTCAAAGGGGGCCATCTTCAGACTAGCTTGATAGCTATTATTATAGGAGAATTCAGCATACGGGAGAGATTCCTCCCATTTCTTGCCGAAGGAAATAACGCAAGCTCGAAGCATGTCTTCGAGGATTTGATTGACGCGTTCAACTTGTCCTTGCGATTGAGGATGAAACGCAGTACTGAATGACAGATGAGTTCCCATTGCTTCTTGGAAACTTGCCCAGAATCTTGAAGTGAATAAGCTACCACGGTCTGAACTGATAACCAATGGAATACCATGGAGCGAAACAATCCTGGACATATAGAGCGTTGCCAACTGGCTAGCAGTGATCGTTTCTTTGACTGCCAGGAAATGTGCAACTTTGGAAAGCCGGTCAATGACGACAAGAATAGCATCATTACCTTTCTGCGATTTGGGAAATCCAGTGACGAAGTCCATCTCAACATGGTCCCATTTCCATTCAGGAATAGAGATAGGTTGCAGAGTTCCAGCAGGCCTTTGATGTTCTGCTTTGATACGACGGCAAACGTCACACTCAGCAACATAACGAGCAATGTCTTGCTTCATATTAGTCCACCAGAATCTCTGACGGATATCTTGATACATCTTTGTACTACCAGGATGGATACACAGAGGCGTATCATGAGCTTCTTTCATAACTTCCTGTGTCATATCCAGGTTTTTCTCTGCACATGGCACCACTAGGCGGCCCTTGAAGTATAGGGTGCCATCTTCAGAAATGGTGAAGAATGAGGGCTTTCCT
>NW_025280994.1:0-1208 GCF_018294505.1 Triticum aestivum
AAAATTAACCTTCTCCGAAGATGGAAGAGGCAACAAATCAATAGGTGCACGAGGTAGGAAACCATACACAATTTCAAAAGGGCACATCTTAGTAGTAGAATGCAATGAACGATTATAAGCAAACTCAATATGAGGCAAGCATTCTTCCCACATTTTCTTATTATTCTTCAAAACAGCCCTAAGCATAGTAGACAATGTTCTATTGACTACTTCAGTTTGTCCATCAGTTTGGGGGTGACAAGTAGTACTAAAAAGCAGTTTAGTCCCCAACTTAGCCCATAAACATCTCCAAAAGTGGCTAAGAAATTTAGTATCACGATCGGAAACAATAGTATTTGGCACACCATGCAAGCGAATAATTTCACGAAAGAACAAATCAGCAACATTAACAGCATCATCGCTTTTATGACATGGTATAAAGTGTGCCATTTTCGAGAATCTATCCACGACAACAAATATGCTATCCCCCCCCTTCTTTGTTCGAGGTAAACCTAAAACAAAGTCCATAGATATATCCTCCCAAGGAACACTAGGTACAGGCAAAGGCATATATAAACCATGAGGATTGAGTCGTGACTTAGCTTTTTGACATGTAGTGCAGCGAGCAACAAAACGCTCAACATCCCGTCTCATCTTTGGCCAAAAGAAATGTGTAGCAAGTACGTCCTCCGTCTTCTTCACGCCAAAGTGTCCCATTAATCCTCCTCCATGCGCCTCCTGCAACAACAAAAGACGAAGAGAGCTAGAATGCATAGCTTGTTAGCACGGAACACAAATCCATCATTAACGACAAACTTGTTCCAGGTTCTTCCTTCTTTACAATTCTGCAATACATCTTTAAAATCAGCATCATGCACATATTGATCTTTGATGGTCTCCAAACCAAATATTTTGAAGTCAAGTTGTGAAAGCATAGTATAGCGACGAGACAATGCATCAGCAATAACATTTTCTTTACCCTTCTTGTGTTTAATGACATAAGGGAAAGTTTCAATGAATTCAACCCATTTAGCATGTCTACGATTCAGTTTAGCTTGACTTTTAATATGTTTCAAAGATTCATGATCAGAATGTATAACAAATTCTTTGGGCCATAAATAATGTTGCCATGTTTCTAAAGTCCGAACAAGAGCATATAGTTCTTTATCATAAGTAGAATAATTCAGACTAGGCCCACTCATTTTTTCAGAAAAGTATGCAACAGGTTT
>NW_025280995.1:0-1208 GCF_018294505.1 Triticum aestivum
GAGTTATCGGCAACTGGCAGGAGCCATATGGTTGTCGCTTTATTGTATGCAATGCAATCGCGATGTAATGCTTTACTTTATTACTAAACGGTAGTGATAGTCGTGGAAGCATAAGATTGGCGGGACGACAACGATGCTACGATGGAGATCAAGGTGTCGCGCCGGTGACGATGGTGATCATGACGGTGCTTCGGAGATGGAGATCACAAGCACGAGATGATGATGGCCATATCATATCACTTATATTGATTGCATGTGATGTTTATCTTTTTATGCATCTTATCTTGCTTTGATTGACGGTAGCATTATAAGATGATCTCTCATTAAATTATCAAGAAGTGTTCTCCCTGAGTATGCACCGTTGCCAAAGTTCGTCGTGCCCAGACACCACGTGATGATCGGGTGTGATAAGCTCTACGTCCATCTACAACGGGTGCAAGCCAGTTTTGCACACACAGAATACTCAGGTTAAACTTGACGAGCCTAGCATATGCAGATATGGCCTCGGAACACGGAGACCGAAAGGTCGAGCGTGAATCATATAGTAGATATGATCAACATAACGATGTTCACCATTGAAAACTACTCCATCTCACGTGATGATCGGTTATGGTTTAGTTGATTTGGATCACGTGATCACTTAGAGGATTAGAGGGATGTCTATCTAAGTGGGAGTTCTTTAGTAATATGATTAATTGAACTTAAAATTTATCATGAACTTAGTCCCTGACAGTATCTTGCTTGTTTATGTTGATTGTAGATAGATGGCTCGTGCTGTTGTTCCGTTAAATTTTAATGCGTTCCTTGAGAAAGCAAAGTTGAAAGATGATGGTAGCAATTACACGGACTGGGTCCGTAACTTGAGGATTATCCTCATTGCTGCACAGAAGAATTACGTCCTGGAAGCACCGCTGGGTGCCAGGCCTGCTGCTGGAGCAACGCCAGATGTTATGAACGTCTGGCAGAGCAAAGCTGATGACTACTCAATAGTTCAGTGTGCCATGCTTTACGGCTTAGAATCGGGACTTCAACGACGTTTTGAACGTCATGGAGCATATGAGATGTTCCAGGAGTTGAAGTTAATATTTCAAGCAAATGCCCGGATTGAGAGATATGAAGTCTCCAATAAGTTCTATAGCTGCAAGATGGAGGAGAACAGTTCTGTCAGTGAGCATATACTCAAAATGTCTGGGTATAATAATCACTTG
>NW_025280996.1:0-1208 GCF_018294505.1 Triticum aestivum
CCCCCCCCACGTCCGGCCTCTTTGGCCGCGTGAGGCTATAAGTAGGGGAGGTGGAGGGCGGCAGACCCTTGCACGCTCCTCCTACCCCCTTCGTCTTCTCGCCTTGCTCGTTCTTGCGACAGCGCCTCACCGCCGCGCTCTTCCTTCGCACGCTCCTCCGCCGCCGTGCTAGCTTCCGCTATGCCTCCCCACGAAGAGCAGCTCGGCGGGGATTGGGACGGCTCCATCGTTCACAACGACCACATCGACTTCCTCCGCGACACCCGGCGTCTGCCCAGCGCGGACAAAGTGGAGGTCCGCCTCGCGCCGGAGAAGGAGGTCAGGCCGGCGTCGCGGGAGGGCGAGCGGGTGGTCTTCCGCTCGCACTTCCTGCGCGGCTTCGGCCTGCCAGTGAGCGCCTTCTTCCGCTCCTGGTTGGACTTCTATCAACTCCAGCCGCACCACCTCACCCCCAACGCGGTGGTGCTGCTGTCGGCCTTCGTCACCCTGTGCGAGGGCTATCTTGGCGTCCTCCCCACCCTCGAACTCTAGGGGGAGTTCTTCCAGTCGAAGCTGGGCACGCGCGTGAGGGGCGTGCCAGCTCAGACCGGCGCCTCATCGCGTCACGGAGATCAGGCGCCGACAACCCCTTCCCCGTCATCACGCTGATCCAATCGGTGAAGAAGTGGCAGAAGTCATACTTCTACGTGCGGAGCATCGCTCCCCGAGGTGACTACCTCAACCTGCCGGCTTACGTAGCCGGCCCGCCGGCGGGGAGGCTGCCCCAGTGGTCCTTCCGGGTGGTGACGCTGTCGCAGGGAGGAAACGCCGCCATCGCCCGCCTGCGGGTGATGGTCCAGTCGGAGGGCCTGACGGGGCCCGACCTCCTGGCCGCGTTCGTCACGCGCCGGGTCCTTCCGCTCCAGAGCCGGCCTCATCTGATCTGTCAGATGAGCGGCCAGCTCGATCCGAGCCGGATGTGTACCAAGGAGATGCCGCGGCCTGACGCCGCCGACATGGTGAACTACCTCGCCAATTGCCAGCTTTCCGATGACTGGCAATTCGGCAAGGTGCCATACAGCCGCGCCAATCCTCCGCCTACGGTACGCTCCCCTTCTCTTTTTCTCTTTCTCTCTCTCAGCTTTGTCGCCGAGTTCCTTTGGGCCGACTCTAACTCAGTCGGCTCGCTCTTTTTGACAGAATCCTCTGCTTCGGCCGGCCGGTGGAGC
>NW_025280997.1:0-1208 GCF_018294505.1 Triticum aestivum
GAGATAACAGAGGCTCGAAGCATGTCTTCTAGAATTTGGTTGACGCGTTCCACTTGACCACTCGACTGAGGGTGGAAAGCGGTGCTAAAGGAGAGACGGGTTCCCATAGCATTTTGGAAGCTTTCCCAAAATCGAGAGGTGAAAAGACTTCCTCGATCCGAGTTAATTTCCAAAGGAACACCATGGAGAGACACTATTCGGGAGATGTACAAATCTGCCAGCTGACTAGCGGTTATACTCTCACGAACAGGTAAGAAATGGGCTACTTTGGAAAGACGATCGACCACGACGAAAATAGCATTATTCCCTCTCTTGGTCCTGGGAAAACCGGTAATGAAATCCATACCAATTTTATCCCATTTCCATTCAGGAATAGCTAAGGGTTGAAGGGTGCCAGCAGGCCGTTGGTGCTCTGCTTTTACACGACGACAGATGTCGCAATTAGCAATAAACTGAGCAATTTCTCTCTTCATCCTAGTCCACCAGAATCTCTAGCGTAGGTCCTGATACATCTTAGTACTACCGGGATGAATGGTGAGAGGAGATTCATGAGCCTCCTTAAGGATCAAACGCCTCAGGTTTCGCACTTTGGGAACCACTAATCGATTCCCGAAGTATACGACCCCTTGATCATTAATAGAGAAGCAATTCACAATTCCTTTCTGAATGTTTCTCTTGATGCGGGAGATTCCCGGATCTACCTTCTGTGCTTTGATAATCTGATCTGTAAGGGTAGGTTTTGCCACCAAGGTGGAAAGAAAACCTTGAGGAACAATGTGAAGATTAAGTTTCCGAAATTCCTCATGGAGAAGCGGTTGACTTTGTTGTAACATCAGGTTGTTACAATAAGATTTACGACTTAGCGCATCAGCCATGACGTTGGCTTTCCCTGGGGTGTAGGTTATTCCTAAGTCGAAGTCTGTGATCAATTCAACCCAACGTCTCTGCCTGAGATTCAAATCCGGTTGGGTGAAGATGTACTTCAGACTTTGGTGATCAGTGAATATTTCGCAACGATTACCGAGGAGGTAATGTCGCCAGGTTTTAAGTGCATAGACTACAGCTGCAAGCTCTAGATCATGAGTAGGATAATTCTCCTCATGTGGGTGCAATTGCCGTGAAGCGTAAGCAATTACGTGTCGATCTTGCATAAGAATGCAACCTAGTCCTTGTCGCGAGGCGTCGCAGTAGATAACAAAGTCCTTGGA
>NW_025280998.1:0-1208 GCF_018294505.1 Triticum aestivum
GCCATGCTTCCCTGCTACCTTTTAGCTCCCATTTAACACACCAAACTTTGACTTCCTTTTTCTTTTCACTCTGGTGATGCATTGAGTTTTTAACTGTAAAATTTCATTAAGTTCACACGAAAGGTTCGGGTTAGGAGCATGAGTTTGTCACTGAAACTGAAAGAGTGCCATCTTCTGCACCAACAAAAGAACATCTCCGAATGTTGGAATTTTGAATGCATTGAGGCATAATCTGTTTATTCTTCATGTTGTTGGCCTACATCAGAGGTCCATGCAATACAGATGAATTTGCATCTAACTTTTTGAGGCGGTCAATGGACAAAAATCGGTAAAGAAGGGGGATATACACTTTACGAGCGTGATGGCTTTGTGTCTCATGATATAACTATAACGCCAAAAGATATCTCTTGATTTTCTGAAAGCATGCACCGCAGATGCTCGGCGGGTGCACCATGCTGAAAACCAAAAATGCCTGTTGTATTTCGATTTTTAAATCAGAAGTGTATCTGCCATGCTTCCCTGCTACCTTTTAGCTCCCATTTAACACACCAAACTTTGACTTCCTTTTTCTTTTGACTCTGGTGATGCATTGAGTTTTTAATTGTAAAATTTATTAAGTTCACACGAAAGGTTCGGGTTAGGAGCATGAGTTTGTCACTGAAACTGAAAGAGTGCCATCTTCTGCACCAACAAAAGAACATCTCCGAATGTTGGAATTCTGAAAGCATTGAGGCTTAATCTGTTAATTCTTCATGTTGTTGGCCTACATCAGAGGTCCATGCAATACAGATGAATTTGCATCTAACTTTTTGAGGCGGTCAATGGACAGAAATCGGTAAAGAAGGGGGATATACACTTTACGAGCGTGATGGCTTTGTGTCTTATGATATAACTATAACGCCAAAAGATATCTCTTGATTTTCTGAAAGCATGCACCGCAGATGCTCGGCGGGTGCACCATGCTGAAAACCAAAAATGCCTGTTGTATTTCGATTTTTAAATCAGAAGTGTATGTGCCATGCGTCCCTGCTACCTTTTAGCTCCCCATTTAACACACCAAACTTTGACTTCCTTTTTCTTTTGAATCTGGTGATGCATTGAGTTTTTAACTGTAAAATTTCAATAAGTTCACACGAAAGGTTCGGGTTAGGAGCATGAGTTTGTCACTGAAACTGAAAGAGTGCCATCTTCTGCACCAACAAAAGAAC
>NW_025280999.1:0-1208 GCF_018294505.1 Triticum aestivum
CACTCCTTTCAATTCAGAGACAGTATTCACTCAATTGAGATGTGAAACTTGTTTTTTGAATACATTTCGAACGAGTTTAAAATTCTTGCAACATATTTCCCTCATTTCTAATAATAAAAAATTCACTCATTTCTAAAAAATGAGTTAACTTGTTTATTTCACTCATTTCAAAATACTTATTTCAGTCATTTCAAAACACACATTTCAATCATTTGAAAAAATTGGTCTCACTCAATTCAAAAAAACGGATTTCACTCCTTTCAATTCAAAGACAGTATTCACTCAATTGAGATGTGAAACTTGTTATTTGAATACATTTCGAACGAATTTAAAATTCTTGCAACATATTTCACTCATTTCTAATAATAAAGAATTCACTCATTTCTTAAAAAATGATTTAACTTGTTTATTTCTCTCATTTCAAAATACTTGTTTCAGTCATTTCAAAACACACATTTCAATCATTTGAAATAATTGGTTTCACTCATTTTCAAAAAACGGATTTCACTCCTTTCAATTCAAAGACAGTATTCACTCAATTGAGATGTGAAACTTGTTATTTGAATAAATTTTGAATGAGTTAAATTTTGAATGATTTTAAAATTCTTGCAACATATTTCACTCATTTCAAATAAGCAAATTTCACTCATTTGGAATAAACAAATTTCACTCATTTCTTAAAAAATGATTTAGCTTGTTTATTTCACTCATTTCAAAATACTTATTTCAGTCATTTCAAAGCACACATTTCAATCATTTGAAATAATTGGTCTCACTCATTTTCAAAAAACGGATTTCACTCCTTTCAATTCAAAGACAGTATTCACTCAATTGATATGTGAAACTTGTTATTTGAATACATTTCGAACGAGTTTAAAATTCTTGCAACATATTTCACTCATTTCTAATAATATAAAATCCACTCATTTCTTAAAAAATGAGTTAACTTGTTTCTTTCACTCATTTCAAAATACTTGTTTCAGTCATTTCAAAACACATATTTCAATCATTTGAAAAAATTGGTCTCAGTCAATTCAAAAAATGGATTTCACTCCTTTCAACTCAAAGACAGTGTTCACTCAATTGAGATGTGAAACTTGTTATTTGAATACATTTCGAACGAGTTTAAAATTCTTGCAACATATTTCACTCATTTCTAATAATAAAAAATTCACTCATTTCTTAAAAAATGAGTTAACTTGTTTATT
>NW_025281000.1:0-1208 GCF_018294505.1 Triticum aestivum
TGGTGCAGCTGCAAGCAGAGCGTCGTGGCGGGATCTACGTGTGAAGCGGAGTACATGGCAGCCTCGGAGGCAGCACATGAAGCGATTTGGGTGAAGGAGTTCATCACCGACCTAGGAGTCATACCCAATGCGTCGGGGCCGATCAAACTCTTCTGTGACAACACTGGAGCTATTGCCCTCGCAAAGGAGCCCAGGTTTCACAAGAAGACCAGGCACATCAAGCGTCGTTTCAACTCCATCCGTGAAAATGTTCAAGATGGAGACATAGAGATTTGCAAAGTGCACACGGATCTGAATGTCGCAGATCCGCTGACTAAACCTCTCTCGCGTGCAAAACATGATCAACACCAGAACTCTATGGGTGTTCGATTCATCACAATGTAACTAGATTAGTGACTCTAGTGCAAGTGGGAGACTGTTGGAAATATGCCCTAGAGGCAATAATAAAAGTATTATTATATTTCATTGTTCATGATAACTGTCTTGTATTCATGCTATAACTGTATTATCCGGAAATCGTAATACACGTGTGAATACTTAGACCACACTATGTCCCTGGTAAGCCTCTAGTTGACCAGCTCGTTGTGATCAACAGATAGTCATGGTTTCCTGACTATGGACATTGGATGTAGTTGATAACGGGATCACATCATTAGGAGAATGATGTGATGGACAAGACCCAATCCTAAGCATATCATAAAAGATCGTGTAGTTCGTTTTGCTAGAGCTTTGCAAGTGTCAAGTATCTCTTCCTTCGACCATGAGATCGTGTAACTCCCGGATACCGTAAGAATGCCTTGGGTGTACCAAACGTCACAACGTAACTGGGTGACTATAAAGGTACATTACAGGTATCTCCGAAAGTAGCTGTTGGGTTGACACGGATCGAGACTGGGATTTGTCACTCCGTATGACGGAGAGGTATCTCTGGGCCCACTCGGTAATGCATCATCATAATGAGCTCAATGTGACCAAGGTGTTGGACACGGGATCATGCATTACGGTACGAGTAAAGTGACTTGCCGGTAACGAGACTGAACAAGGTATTGGGATACCGACGATCGAGTCTCGGGCAAGTAACGTACCGATTGACAAAGGGAATTGCATACAGGGTTTGATCGAATCCTCGACATAGTGGTTCATCCGATGACAACATCGAGGAGCATGTGGGAGCCATCATGGGTATCCAGATCCCGCTGATGGTTATT
>NW_025281001.1:0-1208 GCF_018294505.1 Triticum aestivum
CATCGTCGATTCGTCGCTGTCGTCGCTTCCCCGAGCCTGCTGACTGCCCCCTCGAACTCGCTGTGAGCTCCTGCGCCTTCCCCCTTGCTCGCCCCCTCCGTTCTCGCCCCCTAGCCCCATCTCCCACCGCGGCCGAGAGCTTCTCGCCGCCGGCCATGGCGTGGCCGTGGCCACAGCCACCACAGCCCGTGCCTGAGTGTGTCAACGCGCTCGGTGCCCTCCCAGGAGCACGCAGATCCCACCAGCTCCTCCTCCCGAGCACCACAACGCCAAACCCGCAGGTGCCCGAACTCCGGCCGCCGCCGTCGTCACGATTGCCGTCGCCTCCGGCCACCTTAGCTTCACCCGTCCGCCCTGTTAGATGCGCGCGAGTCTGGGCATCCCGTAGAGCCCCTCCGCCGCTCTTTTGGTCATCGGAGGGCGAATCCCGACCCCCTCCGCCGTCTCGGGCTTCACCGGCGACGAGCCGCCGGCGTGTTAGCCTCGGTTGACCCGGGTTTGACCCCCCCCCTCTCTCACTGACATGAGGGCCCCACCTGCTAATTAATCTTAGTTTATTTTTCCTGTTTAGTTTAACTAACCACATGGGCCCCACCCGTCAGCTTTGACCACGCTGACATGGACATTGACCGACCCCACACGTCAGTATTGACCTGCTGACGTGTCTGTTGACCCGGCCCCACCTGTCATTGGCACTATCCACCCCCAGTCACTGACCAGTGGACCCCACTAGTCAGGTTTGACCTGGAGGCGCCCAGTTGACCCTGCTGACGTCACTGTGACGTGGGGCTGACGCAATAAGTATTTTCTGGATTTAATTTAATTCTGGAATTCCAGAAAATAGCTAAAACTTCAATAAATCATAGAAAATTAACCGTAACTCCAAATTAAATGATTTATATATGAAAAATTATCAGAAAAATTCAAGGAATCCATCTGTACCATTTTCATGCATGTTAGAACAACTTATCACTACTGTTTAGGGCAAATGAAGTGAATGACATTTAAATAACCACATATGGAGTTTGAATTTGAATTTTATATTCAAACCAACTTCATTTAATCTGTTGCTAGTTGCATTAGCCCAAAACACATTCATTTTGCCATGTCATGATCATGCATCATATTGTGCATTGCATTGATTGTGTTCCTTTCTGTGTTGCCGGTATTTGTCCCCTCTCGATAGACGTGATACCGATGATGTGATC
>NW_025281002.1:0-1208 GCF_018294505.1 Triticum aestivum
CTCGCCTAAGTTATAAAAATCCTACCGAGTGAAGAGCAACCCTCTCACTCGGGGGCTTAGCTGCAGTCCAAGCACTCGCCTAAGTTATAAAAATCCTACCGAGTGAAGAGCAACCCTCTCACTCGGAGGCTTAGCTGCAGCCATGTGCTCGCCTAAGTTATAAAAATCCTACCGAGTGAAGAGCAACCCTCTCACTCGGGGGCTTAGCTGCAGTCCAAGCACTCGCCTAAGTTATAAAAATCCTACCGAGTGAAGAGCAACCCTCTCACTCGGAGGCTTAGCTGCAGCCATGTGCTCGCCTAAGTTATAAAAATCCTACCGAGTGAAGAGCAACCCTCTCACTCGGAGGCTTAGCTGCAGCCCTGTGCTCGCCTAAGGTATAAAAACCCTGCCGAGTGGAGAGCAACCCTCTCACTCGGGGGGCTTAGCTGCAGCCCAGTGCTCGCCTAAGTGGACTAAAGAATAAGTCGATTGCAGTACAGGCACCTTGCTTTGAACCTGCAAAAGACATTCCGAGCCGAAGGCAGTCATATTCAAGCGCCAAATTCAAGTTTGAATCGATATCTAAAGGAACCGAAAGTGCTCAGGCGTCAAGCCCGTTAAGGTTTGTCGGTTACAATTCCACTCGGCATACCGAGGCAAATTCAAAGCGTCGAGCCAGAAGAAGTTTTTTACCCCTCCTGTGGAGGGCTGGAAGGTGCAACAAATTCATCAAGGTCAATTCCGTCGGCGATCCGAGTGGCAGCCGCAAGGAAAGTCTCCATAAAGGACCTGAAGTCGTGCTTCTTGGTATTGGCCACCCGAAGGGCCGCCAGCTTCTCCTCTCGTGCATCTTTGCAGTGGACTCGGGCCAGACACAGAGCGACATCTGCACCACACCGAGCCGAGGACTTCTTCCACTCCTGCACTCGACCAGGGATCGTGTTCAAGCGGGCCATCAGCGACTCAAGGTCATTCTGAAGTGTCTCCTCAGGCCAGAGCATCGAGTCGATGCGCGATGTGGCGGCCTTCAGCTTTGCGAGATAGTCCACGACAGCTGCAACACGGGACTCCAGTCGGAAAACTTCCATGGCAACTTCGTCGTTCACCGGAGAATTGACGGGGTCGAGGTTTGGCTCCAGCCGGCTAGTTTCTTCTTCAAAGTTTTGACAAAATTCTGCAAGGGTGGTCACTAAGTCAAGAGGATGGTCGAATGGAAAAATCACAAT
>NW_025281003.1:0-1208 GCF_018294505.1 Triticum aestivum
ATCAGGAAATCTATCCTTACGCAAATGTAACCAAACAAGACCTCCAGGTGCAAACACAACATGTTTTCTACCCTTATCTCCAGCAAGTTTATATTTAGCATTCATACGCTCAATGTTTTCCTTAGTTAACTCATGCATTTTTAAAATCAATTCAGCACGTTGTTTAGCATCAAAATTAACCTTCTCCGAAGATGGAAGAGGCAACAAATCAATAGGTGCACGAGGTAGGAAACCATACACAACTTCAAAAGGGCACATCTTAGTAGTAGAATGCAATGAACGATTATAAGCAAATTCAATATGAGGCAAGCATTCCTCCCACATTTTCTTATTATTCTTCAAAACAGCCCTAAGCATAGTAGACAACGTTCTATTGACTACTTCAGTTTGTCCATCAGTTTGGGGGTGACAAGTAGTACTAAAAAGCAGTTTAGTCCCCAACTTAGCCCATAAACATCTCCAAAAATGGCTAAGAAATTTAGTATCACGATCTGAAACAATAGTATTTGGCACACCATGCAAGCGAATAAATTCACGAAAGAACAAATCAGCAACATTAACAACATCATCGCTTTTATGACATGGTATAAAGTGTGCCATTTTCGAGAATCTATCCACGACAACAAATATGCTATCCCTCCCCTTCTTTGTTCGAGGTAAACCTAAAACAAAGTCCATAGATATATCCTCCCAAGGAACACTAGGTACAGGCAAAGGCATATATAAATCATGAGGATTGAGTCGTGACTTAGCTTTTTGACATGTAGTGCATCGAGCAATAAAACGCTCAACATCCCGTCTCATCTTTGGCCAAAAGAAATGTGTAGCAAGTACGTCCTCCGTCTTCTTCACGCCAAAGTGTCCCATTAATCCTCCTCCATGCGCCTCCTGCAACAACAAAAGACGAACGGAGCTAGCTGGAATGCATAGCTTGTTAGCACGAAACACAAATCCATCGTTAACGACAAACTTGTTCCACATTCTTCCTTCTTTACAATTCTGCATTACATCTTTAAAATCAGCATCATGCACATATTGATCTTTGATGGTCTCCAAACCAAATATTTTGAAGTCAAGTTGTGAAAGCATAGTATAGCGACGAGACAATGCATCAGCAATAACATTTTCTTTTCCCTTCTTGTGTTTAATGACATAAGGGAAAGTCTCAATGAATTCAACCCATTTAGCATGTCTACGATTCAGTTTAG
>NW_025281004.1:0-1208 GCF_018294505.1 Triticum aestivum
TAAAAGCTCTGCTCTCCACCCAGCCGGTGCTTGCTGCTCCAATCAGCAAAGAGCCTCTGTTGCTCTACATCGCAGCCACAGGACAAGTCGTCAGTACTGTGCTAACGGTCGAGCGGGAAGAAGAAGGAAAAGCTCTCAAAGTTCAGCGCCCAGTGTATTATTTGTCTGAAGTCTTGACTCCATCCAAGCAGAGATATCCTCATTATCAGAAGCTTGTGTATGGAATATACATGACCACAAAGAAGGTTGCTCATTATTTCTCTGACCATTCCATCACAGTCGTCAGCGACGCTCCACTATCAGAGATTTTGCACAACAGAGATGCAACTGGTCGAGTGGCCAAATGGGCGATTGAACTTCTTCCCCTTGATATCAAGTTTGAGGCAAAGAAAGCCATTAAGTCCCAGGCGATAGCAGATTTCCTCGCCGAGTGGATTGAACAACAGCAGCCGACTGAAGTTCACTCGGAGCTTTGGACCATGTTTTTCGATGGCTCTAAGATGTTGAATGGTTCCGGTGCTGGGGTTGTCCTGGTTTCCCCCAGAGGAGATAAGCTCAGATATGTGCTCCAGATTCACTTTGATTCCTCCAACAATGAGGCAGAATATGAGGCCCTCCTATATGGGT
The DNA here is from genome assembly GCF_018294505.1 of Triticum aestivum. Taxonomy (NCBI): domain Eukaryota; kingdom Viridiplantae; phylum Streptophyta; class Magnoliopsida; order Poales; family Poaceae; genus Triticum; species Triticum aestivum. Next base: position 628 of record NW_025281004.1, read on the forward strand.
TGCGCATGGCCATTTCACTCGGCGTCCGTCGCCTAATGGTCTATGGCGACTCGGATTTAGTGGTCAATCAGGTGATGAAAGAGTGGGACGTGAGAAGCCCAGCCACGACTGGATACTGCAGTGCAGTGAGGAAGCTGGAGAAGAAGTTCGAGGGGTTGGAGCTCCATCATATACCCCGACTGAAAAATCAAGCAGCTGATGATCTAGCAAAGATAGGTTCCAAGAGAGAAGCCATTCCGAGTGGTGTGTTCTTGGAGCATATACACACTCCGTCAGTCAAAGAAGATCCTTTCACCGAAGAAACTCCGCAGCCCAAGAGCGCCACAGATCCGACTGAAGTTGAAGTCCCAGCGGTGGTCGACTTGATCATGGAGGTTTTGGTGGTCATTCCCGACTGGACGATTCCGTATGTCGCATATATCTTGAGGAAAGAGCTTCCGGAGGATGAGGAAGAGGCTCGACAGATCGTCCGTCGATCTAAGGCCTTTACCGTAATCAAAGGACAATTATACAGAGAAAGCGCGACTGGAGTCGGTCAGAAGTGCATAACACCAGAAGAAGGTCGACTCATCCTCAATGAT
>NW_025281005.1:0-1208 GCF_018294505.1 Triticum aestivum
TCTTCTGCTTCCTGAATCATATCCGGGCCAAAGAATTGTCTTTCCCCGGTCTCTGACCAGTTAAGGGGTGTTCGACACCGTCGTCCATAGAGAACTTCAAAAGGGGCTTTACCCAAGCTAGATTGATAGCTGTTGTTGTAAGCGAATTCGGCAAATGGAAGGCACTTCTCCCAGTCCATTCCGAAAGAGATAACAGAGGCTCGAAGCATGTCTTCTAGAATCTGGTTGACGCGTTCCACTTGACCACTCGACTGAGGGTGGAAAGCGGTGCTAAAGGAGAGACGAGTTCCCATAGCATTTTGGAAACTTTCCCAAAATCGAGAGGTGAAAAGACTTCCTCGATCCGAGTTAATTTCCAAAGGAACACCATGGAGAGACACTATTCGGGAGATGTACAAATCTGCCAGCTGACTAGCGGTTATACTCTCACGAACAGGTAAGAAATGGGCTACTTTGGAAAGATGATCGACCACGACGAAAATAGCATTATTCCCTCTCTTGGTCCTGGGAAAACCGGTAATGAAATCCATACCAATTTTATCCCATTTCCATTTAGGAATAGCTAAGGGTTGAAGGGTGCCAGCAGGCCGTTGATGCTCTGCTTTTACACGACGACAGACGTCGCAATTTGCAATAAACTGAGCAATTTCTCTCTTCATCCTAGTCCACCAGAATCTCTGGCGTAGGTCCTGATACATCTTAGTACTACCGGGATGAATCGTGAGAGGAGATTCATGAGCCTCCTTAAGGATCAACTGCCGTAGATGCTGGTTCTTGGGAACCACTAGACGGTTCTCAAAGTACACAACACCATGATCATTTGTGGAGAAACAACTAGCACCTCCGCTAGCAATGTTCTCTTTGATTTTAGATATTCCCTTATCTCGCTTTTGGGCAGCGATGATTTGATCCGTAAGAGTAGGTTTTGCTACCAAGGTGGAAAGAAAACCTTGAGGAACAATGTGAAGGTTAAGCTTCCGAAATTCCTCATGGAGAAGCGGTTGACTTTGTTGTAACATCAGGTTGTTACAATAAGATTTACGACTTAGCGCATCAGCCATGACGTTGGCTTTCCCTGGGGTGTAGGTTATTCCTAAGTCGAAGTCTGTGATCAATTCAACCCAACGTCTCTGCCTGAGATTCAAATCCGGTTGGGTGAAAATATACTTCAGACTTTGGTGATCAGTGAATATTTCGCAACGATTACC
>NW_025281006.1:0-1208 GCF_018294505.1 Triticum aestivum
GCCATGCTTCCCTGCTACCTTTTAGCTCCCATTTAACACACCAAACTTTGACTTCCTTTTTCTTTTCACTCTGGTGATGCATTGAGTTTTTAACTGTAAAATTTCATTAAGTTCACACGAAAGGTTCGGGTTAGGAGCATGAGTTTGTCACTGAAACTGAAAGAGTGCCATCTTCTGCACCAACAAAAGAACATCTCCGAATGTTGGAATTTTGAATGCATTGAGGCATAATCTGTTTATTCTTCATGTTGTTGGCCTACATCAGAGGTCCATGCAATACAGATGAATTTGCATCTAACTTTTTGAGGCGGTCAATGGACAAAAATCGGTAAAGAAGGGGGATATACACTTTACGAGCGTGATGGCTTTGTGTCTCATGATATAACTATAACGCCAAAAGATATCTCTTGATTTTCTGAAAGCATGCACCGCAGATGCTCGGCGGGTGCACCATGTTGAAAACCAAAAATGCCTGTTGTATTTCGATTTTTAAATCAGAAGTGTATCTGCCATGCTTCCCTGCTACCTTTTAGCTCCCATTTAACACACCAAACTTTGACTTCCTTTTTCTTTTGACTCTGGTGATGCATTGAGTTTTTAATTGTAAAATTTATTAAGTTCACACGAAAGGTTCGGGTTAGGAGCATGAGTTTGTCACTGAAACTGAAAGAGTGCCATCTTCTGCACCAACAAAAGAACATCTCCGAATGTTGGAATTCTGAAAGCATTGAGGCTTAATGTGTTAATTCTTCATGTTGTTGGCCTACATCAGAGGTCCATGCAATACAGATGAATTTGCATCTAACTTTTTGAGGCGGTCAATGGACAGAAATCGGTAAAGAAGGGGGATATACACTTTACGAGCGTGATGGCTTTGTGTCTTATGATATAACTATAACGCCAAAAGATATCTCTTGATTTTCTGAAAGCATGCACCGCAGATGCTCGGCGGGTGCACCATGCTGAAAACCAAAAATGCCTGTTGTATTTCGATTTTTAAATCAGAAGTGTATGTGCCATGCGTCCCTGCTACCTTTTAGCTCCCCATTTAACACACCAAACTTTGACTTCCTTTTTCTTTTGAATCTGGTGATGCATTGAGTTTTTAACTGTAAAATTTCAATAAGTTCACACGAAAGGTTCGGGTTAGGAGCATGAGTTTGTCACTGAAACTGAAAGAGTGCCATCTTCTGCACCAACAAAAGAAC
>NW_025281007.1:0-1208 GCF_018294505.1 Triticum aestivum
TGAGCGTTCCAGCAGGTAGGGTACGCCTGTGGCTGTCCCACCATTGAGCAGCAGGACCCTTCAGAAAGAAAGATGCGAAGGTGACATAGCTGGCAGGGGCAACACTAGCAGACTCCATTTCATATGTGATGTCGCGGAGCCAGTCATCAGCATCAAGGGGTTGAGTTGAGCTGCGGTAGATAGATGGGTTGAGGCGCATGAAGTCCTGCAGAGTTACTCGGGTTGGATGTTGATTCATGTTCGGACGAGGAAACTGAGTCATCATTCCTTCCATGAATTGGCGATTCAACTCAAACTGTTGCATCATTCCGGCAAAGAATTCAGGCGGTGGTGGGTCGTTGGCACCACAGCCACGACCAGCGGGTCTAACCATCCTGCTAACATGTAACAGGGGTAGTTCAGCATTGAGCATTTGCAAAGATAAGGATCATTCATGATGAAAACATGCATAATGAAGGAGGTACGACGGATTCCACTCCGTAGTCAACACGACAGGGTGTGCACTACTCAAAAAGCTATTCTAAGGAATAACTACGGCTTCATCCAACTTCGGGGTGAATGTGGTCACGGGATCCTAATGTTAGTAAAATCATTTACCCGAGTAGAAGAGAGTTCAGAGTCCCAGAGTATAGACGAGGAGTAAAAGATGCTAATACCACCCAATAGCAACATGGGCCCGTAAGCCACACAGCCAATGTTAGTAAAAGTTTTCAGTGACTAGACTCAACTTCGGCCAAGGAGTTGGAAAGGGGGCTACCTACAGGCAGTCGGCTCTGATACCAACTTGTGACGCCCTCGATTCAATCGTACACTAATCATACACGCAAATGTGTACGATCAAGATCAAGGACTCACGGGAAGATATCACAACACAACTCTAGACACAAATTAAAATAATACAAGCTTTATATTACAAGCCAGGGGCCTCGAGGGCTCGAATACATCAGCTTGAATACAATCGAGTCAGCGGAAGCAACAATATCTGAGGACAGACATGAGTTAAACAAGATCGCCTTAAGAAGGCTAGCACAAAAGCATCTACGATCGAAAAGGCAAGGCCTCCTGCCTGGGAGCCTCCTAACTACTCTTGGTCGTCGGCGTCCGTCACGTGGTAGTAGGCACCCTCGGGGTAGCAGCCGTCGTCAAAGGTGGCATCTGGCTCCTGGACTCCACCATCTGGTTGCAACAACCAGAAAGAAGAAAAAGGG
>NW_025281008.1:0-1208 GCF_018294505.1 Triticum aestivum
TCCAGCGTAGCTCAGCTCCCAGATCTCCTCGATCCTTCCGTAGTATCTGTCCTTGTCGTTACCGGTGTAGGATTCCATCGTTACCCCGGAGTTCTGATAACCATCGCTCTTCATGTCCTTGGCCTCGGTGTAGAATGTGTAGCCGTTGATATCGTACGCCTCATAGGTCATCAGGTTGTGCTCGGCGCCCTGTGACAAGGCGAATATGAGTTGTTCTTCCGCGGAAGAATCCTCATGTAAAGGGTACGACAGAAGCTTCTGCTTGAACCAACGCGTGAAACATGAGTTGTGCTCTTTGAGTATATCTCCGTCCGTCCTCTGTTGGCCTCGGTCATTGTACGTCTTCTTAATAAAGGTTTTGTGCTCTACCACCCAAGGATCGACCACGTCTATGTGTTGTAGCGCGACTAGGTTTGCTCTTTCAAAGTCGGTGAGTCGACCCTTGAAGTCGACATGCATTTCGCGGCGACCCTCACGGTGACCCCATCCAGCGAGCCTGCCGAGGTGCCTGTTGACAGGCAGACCAACGGGGTTCTCGATGCCTAGATAATTCGTGCAGTAGGAGATGCACTCTTCGGTCAGAAAGCCCCTGGCTATGCTTCCTTCTGGACGTGACATGTTGCGAATGTATCCTTTGATGACACCATTCATCCTTTCGAACGGCATCATGCTGTGCAGGAACGTCGGACCGAGTTGGATGATATCCTCCACTATATGGACCAGCAGATGCACCATAACGTCGAAGAATGCAGGCGGGAAGTACATCTCAAGCTCGCATAGTATCACCACGATCTCTTCCTGTAGCCTTCTGAGTTGCCTCACGCCAATCGACTTCCGAGAGATGACGTCGAAGAAGTTGCATAGGCCAAATAGCGTTTCACGGACGTGCGCGTCCATGATCCCACGGATTGCAACTGGAAGTATCTGCGTCATCAGCACGTGACAGTCGTGAGACTTCATCCCGTTGAACTTCTGCTTCGCTGGGTCTAGGTATCTGCTTATCTTCCCCGCGTAACCGTAAGGAAGTTTTACTCCTAGGAGGCAGGTGAAAAACTGCTCGATCTCCTCCTGACTTAGAGTGAAGCACGCGGGAGGGTAGTCATTTCCGGTCTTCTTGGCCTTTTTGCCTTTGCGACGACTTTCTGTGTCCTGCTTCGCCTCATCATCATCATCATCATCATCATCATCATCATCACCATCATCATCAT
>NW_025281009.1:0-1208 GCF_018294505.1 Triticum aestivum
ATGCCGGTGACGATGATGATCATGGAGCCCCGAAGATGGAGATCAAAAGGAGCAAAGTGATGATGGCCATATCATGTCACTATTTGATTGCATGTGATGTTTATCATGTTTATACATCTTATTTGCTTAGAACGACGGTAGTAAATAAGATGATCCCTTACAACAATTTCAAGAAGTGTTCTCCCCTAACTGTGCACCGTTGCGACAGTTCGTGTTTCGAAGCACCACGTGATGATCGGGTGTTAGATTCTAACGTTCACATACAACGGGTGTAAGACAGATTTACACACGCGAAACACTTAGGGTTAACTTGACGAGCCTAGCATGTACAGACATGGCCTCGGAACACGGAGACCGAAAGGTTGAACATGAGTCGTATAGAAGATACGATCAACATGAAGATGTTCACCGATGATGACTAGTCCGTCTCACGTGATGATCGGACACGACCTAGTTTGACTCGGATCATGTAATCACTTAGATGACTAGAGGGATGTCTATCTGAGTGGGAGTTCATAAGATGAACTTAATTATCCTGAACATAGTCAAAAGGTTTTTGCAAATTATGTCGTAGCTCACGCTATAGTTCTACTGTTTAGATATGTTCCTAGAGAAAAATTAGTTAAAAGTTGATAGTAGCAATTATGCGGACTAGGTCCGTAAACTGAGGATTGTCCTCATTGCTTCATAGAAGGCTTATGTCCTTAATGCACCGCTCAGTGTGCTGAATCTCGAACGTTGTCTGTGGTTATTGCGAACATCTGACATACACGTTTTGATAACTACGTGATAGTTCAGTTAAACGGTTTAGAGTTGAGGCACCAAAGACATTTTTGAAACATCGCGAAACATATGAGATGTTTTGAGGGCTGAAATTGGGATTTCAGGCTCGTGCCCATGTCAAGAGGTATAAGACCTCCGATGACTTTCTTAACCTGCAAACTAAGGAGAAAAGCTCAATTGTTGAGCTTGTGCTCAGATTGTCTGAGTACAACAATCATTTGAATCGAGTGGGAGTTGATCTTCCAGATAAGACAGTGATGGTTCTCCAAAGTCATTGCCACCAAGCTGTTAGAGCTTCGTGATGAACTATAACATATCAGGGATAGATATGATGATCCTTGAGGTATTCGCGATGTTTGACACCGCGAAAGTAGAAATCAAGAAGGAGCATCAATTGTTGATGGTTGGTGAAACCACTAGTTTCA
>NW_025281010.1:0-1208 GCF_018294505.1 Triticum aestivum
CGCCGGAACTCATGCCGGCGACGAGCTTTGGCGGCGATGGTGTTCGGTGGTGCTCGGGCGCGTCGCTACGGTGCATCAGTGAGCAAATGGAGAGGCTGGGCAGCACCTGCTAGACATGGGGAGCACTAAGAGCAGCACAGTGAGGCCAGGGGAGCACGGAGGCTATGCGTGCAGCAGCAATGGCGGACGGTGGCTTCGGTGCTCGTGGGGAACGGCGCTACGGCACGGAGGAGAGCATGCTGAGTTAGGGGAGAAGGTCAGTGGCTCACGGCGATGACGAGGGGACGCTCAGCGAGGTCGGGGACGGTCCGGAGCCGACGAATTTGACGAAGATGGCCGGCGGTCCCGAGGTTGAAGAAGACATCGAGGGCGGTGTTGCGGCACGTCCGGGGCCTCGTGGCTCGTTGAGGAGGTAGAGGACGAAGTGGCAGAGTTTCTGGGCGCGTCGGTGAGGCATGGGGTGGCCGGTGGCCGTGGTGGCAGCGAACGGCGGTGTCGGGTGCGCTCGGGTGTGGCGCGGCAGAGAGCAGAGGAGGGGGGGAAGAAGCACGGGAGGGAGTGAGAGGGGTCCAGGGGGTGGCGTGGCGCTGCGGGAGACGTCCCGGGGGAGGAGGAGGCAGCCAGGCAGGGAGGAGCTGGCCTCCTCGGCCGCGCGCGTGCGAGCACGCAGCTGCTCCCACTGGCAAGAGGAAGACGACAGGAGGGGAAGTGGAGATGGGCTGGGCCGTGCTGCTGGGCCAAGTGGGCTACCAGGTGAGCGCCAGGTAGTCCTTCTCTCTCTTTCTATTTCTGTTTTTATTTATCTATTTTGTTCTGTGTTGTTTTAGTTTAGTAAAATACTAAACCATTTTATAAAATCCTGAAAATAGTTATGTGGCTAGAGTTAAAATATACCAAACCACATAAAATGTTCCAGTAATTATTGGACATATATTATTTATATATCAAATATATATCCAATGCAAATAGCTATTTATTTAATTCAAAGGCCCAAAATAATTAACTCTGAGATACCAAAAATATTGTTTTGAGTTTTACCTCTTTGCAATATTTTCAGAGACTAAGAGGAACATTTTCTTGGACTTCTTTGAGGAGATTTTAATGTTGATCATTTTTAGAAGGTTTCTGAGGCTTTGAAAATTCCTCAATTCAAATTTCATTTGAATTAAAACATGATGCTCACATGAGGTCTAGCCTAGTGCATAACA
>NW_025281011.1:0-1208 GCF_018294505.1 Triticum aestivum
AACTCGTCTCCCGGCTCTACCCAACAAGACAAACAAGCAACAAGGATACAATCAACCACGGGCAAGACCAAGCAAGATGATGAAATGACGATATGCTATGCGGGATGCGATGCGGGATGCAAAATGCAAGATATGACAGGAAATGCATGAACCTGGCATCAACTTGGGAAACCAAGTGTGCCACTGGATAGAGGGGATGAAATCGCTTGAAAACGATATAAAGATCATAGGAATCGGAGCTACGGTTTAGAAATGGCAAGCGTTTTAAGATATGACACCGGTCTGCGATTTACAACAAGTAGGCATCTAAATGCAACGAAATGAACATGCTACAGCCACCAAACATGAAAACAAAATACATGGCAGTGATGTACACAAGATGGTTGACAAAACACTAGCACTGAGCCATAGGAAAATTCATCCATTAAGAGGTTCAAACAAGCATGGCTAAAACGCAAAAGCAAAACAGATCTCAGACTTAGTGAAATTAACACTAGTCTGAAATTTCAGATCACGATGCTCTCTTCGGAGCAGCAAAACAACATGATAGAACACCTGAACATGACAAGTAAGAACATGACATGGAGCTACTCAACAAGCTTAATAAAACACCCAAAGTGACCTGGGGCCAAAAGGGTTCACAAAATACTCTACCGAGCTCACGAACATCGCTCGAACACAATCAGTTTTCAGACAGTGAAAACTGAGACATGCTGAAATTTAACTCACGAAGGCATGTAAACGAGCTCGATGCACTCACTACGGTGCAAGTCATGGCAAGGAAAGCATATAACCAGCAAGAAGGCACAAAGTGCTAGCTACGCATGGCAAGAACGAGGGCATAGCATGCATGGAACACTAACGGTAGCATCGGCAAAATCGCAAACAAGTTAACGATCTGCCCAGATTAACAACGAAGCAAAAGTTGAGCTCGATTGAGTCAACCTAGAGCACTCCACATATGCCAACAAAGACATGGATGGATAGAGCATAACTTAAATATCAAAACTCCCTTACTGATCATCCTCAAAAGAGGCACGGATCACTAGGAAACAAGCTGGACATATAGCATCATGAACTAAAATATCCCAGACTTAGTGAAAATCACTAAGTCCCTGAAATCTGCAATCTCAGGTACCCTACTTCGCAAGCTTGCACAAGACAACACACACATCCTAAAAATGCATGGGTGGCACCTCTGGAAATAA
>NW_025281012.1:0-1208 GCF_018294505.1 Triticum aestivum
GAGGGGCTTATAAACCGGTGTGAGCGCCCTTCGGTTGGCGAGGTGGGACTAAACTCTGACCGCAACAAGGACCAACCCTTTAGTCCCGGTTGGTGGCATGAACCAGGACTAAAGGGTAGCCTTTGGTCCCGATTCATGCCACCAACCGGGACCAATGGTGGTGGGCCAGGAGCGAGGCCCATTGGTCCCGGTTCGTCCCACCAACCGGGACCAAAAGGTCCAGACGAACCAGGACCAATGGCCCACGTGGCCCGGCCGGGCCCCGGGGCTCACGAACCGGGTCCAATGCCCCATGGGTCCCGGTTCTGGATTGAACCGGGACTAATGGGGTGGCCCGGCCTGGACCATTGCCCCCTTTTCTACTAGTGTGCTGGGTGGGTTGAAGGTAATCCAGCCACCAATAAAAGCAAGAGATCTGGAGTGGAGAGCAGGCTATGCCACGGAGCAGCTCTTGGGACAACACAGATTGCATCAGGGATAATTTAATCAGAAGAGAGAAGGGAATACAACTAACCAGAAGAGATTAAGGCAGCAGCAAATCAGAGCGAAGACAAGTGATTTTACACAAACCCTAATTAGTCATTAGTTGCAAACAACAAAGATGGATTGGACAGATTCATGCTAAGTATTTATCTATGCATTGGTCATTTGAGCCTGTAACAATAAGTTTAGAACTGTGACTAAACACTGAATAATCTCAAATTATGTCTGGTAAATGTTGTCCGATACGTTGCAAGTTTTCCAATGATACCAATTTCATTGATTATGATTTAGGGTTTGCATTCTAAGACCGAAAACCTGATGCTGCACTGTAGTTTTCAGTAAAAACAAATTACTCTTGAGCCTATTTCCCATCAATTAATTCAGAGGAAGAATTATATCATGTTTAAAGCAAGAAAGTTGTAGATATTTTTCTCTAGATTTGATGGGTTGTATAACTTGCTTTTTCTGGAAAACGTGTTAGAATATGAAAAATAAACATTATGGGATCATGCTTAAAACCGTGTGTCGGGGAGTAAGGCAAACTTGGTACTTTTAGATGGTTGGCCGATGGCCGAGTATAGGGTTGTAGTAAGTATATATGTTTTTTGACAATCTTGGAATGATTTCTAAAATGAGATTGGTTCAATGGTTCGTATAGTTGCACTGCAAGGTCATTCCTTCCGTTGATCATCACATTCGAGGCAAGTACATTAATTAGTGAATGT
>NW_025281013.1:0-1208 GCF_018294505.1 Triticum aestivum
CAACTAGCAACGCTATAAGAGGGGCTGAGCAAAAGCGGTAACATAGCCAAACAACGGTTTGCTAGGAAAGGATGGTTAGGGGCTGACATGGCTGAAATAGGAGACATGATATAGCAAGAGATAGGTAGCGGAGCATGGCAATAGAGCGAACAACTAGCATAGCAAAGATAGAAGTGATTTCGAGGGGTGGTCATCTTGCCTGCAAGGTTCTCAGAGTTGTCGAAAGCTTGATCCTCGTAAGCGTACTCGACAGGTTCCTCGTTCACGAACTCGTCTCCCGGCTCTACCCAAGACAAGAGCACAAATAAACGGAACCACAATCAACAACGAGAAATGCGCAAGCAACATGATGCAAGACATGTATGATATGCAAGTTATGATATGCGATGCATATGCGTGCTCCGGAAGGAAGATGATGAACATGGCAGTAACTTGACAAACCAAGCATGCCACTGGAAAGATGAGATGATTTCGGTCGAAATCGATATAAAGATCACCGGAATCGGATGCACGGTTTGCAAATGGCAAGCAAAATAAGAATGACAATAATCTGCGATAAACAGCAAGATAGCACTTAAAATGCAACAAGTAGCAATGCTACAGCATCCCAACATAGCAACAAAGCATATGGCAGTAATCTACAGGAGATGCTTGACAAAAGATGAACACTGAGCTACTGCTAGTTCATAACATATCAAGCTCAAACAAGCATGGCAAAAGTGCAAAAGATTACAGGTTCACAGACTTGGTGGAAAACTGGACATGGCAGAAAACAGCATCAGGTAGCAATGTTCAGAGCACGAAATCAACATGCTACAGGAACTTAACATAGCAAAACAAGGCACGGTAGTGTTCTACTAAATGCACATTACAAAAGTCCCTTACTGACCATAAGCCAAAAAGGACCAGAAGATATGATGGCAAGCATGTAAACATAGCAAGTTTCGTTATCAGGTTTCAGACTTAGCAGAAAAACAGAGCATGGCAGAAATGTTAATATGTAGGCCTCTTTGTGAGCTTGATGCACTCACTACAGAGCAATGCATGAAAAACCAAGCATACCTACAGCAAGATGGCATGTTTATGAAGCTATCCATGGTAAGAACAATTGCATAGCATATATGGATCAACCACAATAAGCTTGGCAAGATTGAAAATCATGTTAAGAATCTGCCAGAAATATTTTATAGCAAAAGTAGAGCAAGATT
>NW_025281014.1:0-1208 GCF_018294505.1 Triticum aestivum
CCACGATGACCCGACTCGATTGTATATCACTAATTTCGGTACTAAAATTCACTGTTCTGATTATCCACGGTAATATTTCAGTACTTATTTCAATATAGAACTAGATCACCAAGATGACCCGACTATGTTCTATATCACTCATTTCGGTACTGAAATTCAGTATTGCGATTGTCCTCCTTAATATTTCAATACTGATTTCAGTACTGAAATACAAAACGAGATCACCCGACTCACTTGTATATCACTAATTTTGGTACTAGAATTCAGTATTTTGATTCTTCACGTTAATTTTTCAATACTGATTTCAATACTAAAAATAGCACTAGGATGACCTGACTCAGTTTTATATCACTAATTTCGGCATAAAATTCAGTATTGGGATTATCAATGTTAATATGTCAGTATTGATTTGAGTACTAAAAAATAGCATGACTAACACCTCACTCAGTTCTATATCACTAATTTTGGTATTAAAACTCCGTATTATGATTATACATGTTAACATTTCCGTACTGACTTCAATACTGAAATACAGCACCACGATGACCCGACTCGGTCGTGTATCACTAATTTCAGTACTAAAATTTAGTATTGTGATTATCCACATTAATATATCAATATTGGTTTCAATACCGAAATATAAAATGACGATTATCACACTCAGTTGTATATCACTAATTTTGGTATTAAGATTCAGTATTGCGATTATCCACTAATATTTCAATACTGATTTCGAGACTTAAAAACAAAACAATGATCACGAGACATAGCTGTATACACAAATTTGTTACTAATATTCGATACTGCGATTATCCACGTAAATATTGCAGTATTGATTTCAGTAGTGAAAAACAGCTGGATGAACCCATGACTCAATTCTATATCACTAATTTCGGTACTAAAATATAGCATTGAGATTAACCACGTTAATATTTCAATACTGAAAAAAATAGCACCACAATGACCCGACGGAGTTGTAAATTTCTAATTTCGGTACTAAAATTCAATATTGTGATTATCCACCTTATTATTTCAATATTGATTTCAGTACTGAAATATACCACCAAGATGAGCCGACTATGCTTTACATCACTCATTTCGGTACTAAAATTTAGTATTGCGATTATCCACTTTAATACTTTAATACTGATTTCAGTACTGAAAAACAAAAAGACGATCACCCGACTAACTTCTATATCACTAATTTC
>NW_025281015.1:0-1208 GCF_018294505.1 Triticum aestivum
CGGGTCAGACCCACAGCAAGATCCCCTCCGTGTAGACCCGACGCGTCCGTTTCCCCCCTCCAGGTGCCGGCGGCGGCGCCGTCCGTGAGGGGGGCACACACCGGACACGCGTGCCGGGCGTTTGCAACCGCCACAACACTTCCAGACTTGTGAGAGGCCGCCTACGCAAGATTTGGCGGCATGCTAGCCCCCGGAGGCCGCCGGCCATAGCCATAGACGCGCGAAGGGCAATCCGCGTAGAGGGAATTTTTCGGATACTTCTCCATCACCAAAAATTATGAAAAAAGACCATCGTTCCTATAGCACATGTGCCCACGTCGTGCAAAAAAACTCATGATTTTATCGCGCACCGAGTATTTAGTAATATTGAAGCGCATCGTTACCGCAGAACGTCTACTACCGTGTCATCGCCGTCCGTGAGGGGGGGCCACGCCCCAGAGACGCGTCCCGCCTCTTCGGACATGCCACCACACCACCCCGCATGTATTAGGGCCCGGTGCGACGCTCCGGTGGCATTGCTACCCCCTAGTGCCCCCGTCCAGCCTAACCTTGTAGCGTCTGACCACGGGATCGAGCCCTTTGACTTTGCACGGATGGGCTTTGACCAGTGGACCTCCCCACCCGGTTGTCTTAGGTCAGCCCATAGGAACACTTTGGAGCAACATCCGGGCCAGACCCACAGCAAGATCCCCTCCGTGTAGACCCGACGCATCCGTTTACCCCCTCCAGGTGCCGGCCGCGGCGCCGTCTGTGAGGGGGGGCACACCCCGGACACGCGTGCCGGGCGTATGCAACCGCCACAACACTTATAGACTTGTGAGAGGCCGCCTACGCAAGATTTGGCGGCATGCTAGCCCCCGGAGGCCGCCGGCCACAGCCGTAGACGCGCGAAGGGTAATCCGCGTAGACGGAATTTTTTGGATACTTCTCCATCACCAAAAATTATGAAAAAATACCATCGTTCCTATAGCACATGTGCCCACGTCATGCAAAAAAACTCTTGATTTTATCGCGCACCGATTATTTAGTAATATTGAAGCCGCATCGTTACGGCAGAACGTCTACTACTGTGTCATCGCCGTCCGTGAGGGGGGCCACGCCCCGGAGACGCGTCCCGCCTCTTCGGACATGCCACCACACCATCCCGCATGTATGAGGGCCCGGTGCGATGCTCCGGTGGAATTGCTACCCCCCAGTGCCCCCGTCCC
>NW_025281016.1:0-1208 GCF_018294505.1 Triticum aestivum
TCTGTTAGAGTAGCAACTAGAACGGGTAAAATGACTCAGAAACCTTTGTATCGTGAGGGCCACCCTAAGAGAATTGAGCAAGATTCTTAGAGAAATAATGTAGATGCACCTAGTCCTTCTAAAAACAACAAGAAGAAAAATGATAGGACTTTGCATGCTTCTAGTGAACCTATTCTAGACACACCTGAGAATCCCAATAATATTTCTATTTCTGATGCTGAAACACAATCTGGTGATGAACATGAACCTAGTGATAATGTTAATGATGATGTTCATGTTGATGCTCAACCTAGTAATAATAATGATGTAGAGGTTGAACCTGTTATTGATCTTGAAAACCCACAATCAAAGAATCAACGTTATGATAAGAGAGACTTCATTGCTAGGATGCACGGTAAAGAAAGAGAACCATGGGTTCAGAAACCCATGCCTTTTCCTCCTAAACCATCCAAGAAAAAGGATGATGAGGATTTTGAGCGCTTTGCTGAAATGATTAGACCTATCTTTTTGCGTATGCGTTTGACTGATATGCTTAAAGTAAATCCTTATGGTAAGTACATGAAAGATATTAATACAAATAAGAGAAAGATACTGGAAGCTGAAATTTCCACCATGCTTGCTAATTACACTTTTAAGGGTGGAATACCTAAGAAACTAGGAGATCCAGGAGTACCAACTATATCATGCTCCATTAAAAGAAACTATGTTAAAACTGCTTTATGTGATCTTGGAGCCGGTGTTAGTGTCATGCCTCTCTCTTTATATCGTAGACTTGAATTGAATAAGTTGACACCTACTGAAATATGTTTGCAAATATCCGATAAATCAACAGCTATACCTATCAGTATTTGTGAGGATGTGCCTATTGTGGTTGCAAACGTTACTATCTTAACGGACTTTGTTATTCTTGATATTCCCGAGGACGATAGTATGTCAATAATCCTTGGTAGACCCTTTTTGAATACTATAGGGGCTGTTATTGATTGCAACAAAGGCAATGCCACTTTTCATGTTAATGGTAATGAGCATACGGTACACTTTCTGAGGAAACAACCTCAAGTCCACAGTATCAACTCTATTGAAAAAATTCCATCAATTATTATTGGAGGTTTTGAATTTCCTCTTCCTACTGTCAAGAAGAAATATGATATTCTTATTATTGGGGATGTGCATATCCCCATTGAGGTAACCTACTATTATTCGAAATT
>NW_025281017.1:0-1208 GCF_018294505.1 Triticum aestivum
CGATGGAGGGAAATGCATATATTTAGATGAATTCAAGAAGGCGGGTACTCCGTCGGCCCAAACTATGGGCCGGTCCAACCCTGGCCGACAGATGCAAAGTGTGAAAACCGTCAGATCTAAGAATCCCGTCCCCACTCCCGTATTCCCCGCGCGGACGACTTTCTCTTCCCCACCTCGTCATCTCAAATCGGGAGAGAGCGTTCAGGACGGGAACGAGAGGACGAAGATGGCCAAATCGTCGTCGATCGCTGCATCGCCCCCGCTCGTCGGATCGCCGCTGCTCACGACGGCGAGGCCGCACGTCGTCTCCGGCGACGGTGCTTGCCGGGGAACCTCCCCCGCTCTCAGTTTGTGCTCCAGATCCCATCGCTGACCGGTCGCAGACGGTCCATGGTTGCAGCACTCCGGTGCGTTGCCCCCGTGCTCGCCGTCGACTGCATGAGTTTCGGCGATATAAACGGCCCAATCACACCATAAAAAAGGATGTAGCGAAAAAACTTGTTCGTCATAGCAAAAAGCAACGGCGGTTGCAGCAAAAACACTGTCGTCGCCGCCACGGGTCGCAACTCGTCATGAATGGACGTAGCAAAAACATTTGCCGGTTGTAGCAAAAATCGACGACGGTTCAAAATCCAAAGATGGTAGTAGCACAAAATAGGTACTAGTTCCAGCAAAAACTAAGACAATGGAAGCAAAAAAATCATTTGGGTTCCAGCGAAACTCAGAGACAGTAGTAGCAAAATTAAGAGACGATGGTTGCAAAAAAATCCTTTGGTTCCAGCAAAAGAAAACTTAGTTTGCGAGTACTAGCAAGAAAAAGTTACCGATTCCAGCAAAAAACAAAAACACGGATGAAGCAAAAATTGCCGCTGGTTGCAGCTCCCACCGAGGCCAGTTCAAGCATCTCGTCCGCCCACGACGTAGCCTTTGTCCCCGGCACAGCAGCCTGGGCTTGCAGCACCAACAACTTTTGGTTCCAGCTTCAGATGAGGACTATTGCAGCACCGCCCCCTGGGATGGAGCTCGGATCATGGCGTGGCGGCTGTCGCGGGCACGGCCGTGCAACCAATGGGCAACACCTCGTCGGATCTATGAGGGATTTGTTCTGCGATGAAGGGGGGAACTAAGGAGAAGGAGAAAAAGCTATGTGAGAGATAGGGATTGGAAAGAAGGAAGAAGGAAGAACCCGGGCGACACTCGTAGCGCCA
>NW_025281018.1:0-1208 GCF_018294505.1 Triticum aestivum
TGTCGGTCACCAACACTCGTAGTTTTGGCCAATTCTGGTCCGTTTCTTTGATTATTACTTACCGTTTTGGGGTCCCGAAGCGATTTTCATAGTTATTGAACCCCAAGGTCCGCTTACGTGTCGGTCATCAACACTGGCAGTTTTGGCCTATTCTGGCCCATTTCATGGACTATTACTTACTATTTTGGGGTTCCGGAGTGATTTCCACGATTAATGAACCCTGGGTGCGTTTACGTGTCGGTCATCAACACTCGTAGTTTTCGCCAATTCTGGTCCATTTCTTTGATTATTACTTACCATTTTGGGGTCCTTAAGCGATTTTCATAGTTATTAAACCCCAAGGTGCGCTTACGTGTCGGTCATCAACACTGGCAGTTTTGGCCGATTTTGGCCCATTTCATGGACTATTACTCACTATTTTGGGGTTCCGGAGTGATTTCCACGATTAATGAACCCTGGGGTGCCTTTACGTGTCGGTCATCAACACTCGTAGTTTTGGCCAATTCTGGTCCGTTTCTTTGATTATTAATTACCGTTTTGGGGTCCTTAAGCGATTTTCATAGTTATTGAACCCCAAGGTGCGCTTACGTGTCGGTCATCAACACTGGCAGTTTTGGCCGATTTTGGCCCGTTTCATGGACTATATTACTCACTGTTTTGGGGTTCCGGAGTCATTTCCACGATTAATGAACCCTAAGGTGCGTTTACTGTCGGTCATCAACACTCGCAGTTTTGGCCAATTCTGGTCCGTTTCTTTGATTATTACTCACCGTTTTGGAGTCCCGAAGCGATTTCCATAGTTATTGAACTTCAAGGTGCGCTTATGTGTCGGTCATCAACACTGGCAGTTTTGGCCGATTCTGGCCCGTTTCATGGACTATTACTCACCGTTTTGGGGTCCCAGAGCGATTTCCATAGTTATTGAACCCCAAGGTGCACTTACGTGTCGGTCATCAACACTGGCAATTTTGGCCGACTCTGGCCCATTTCATGGACTATTACTTACTGTTTTGGGGTCCCGGAGTGATTTCCACGATTAATGAACACTGGGATTCGTTTATGTGTCGGTCATCAACACTCGCAGTTTTGGCGAATTCTGGCCCGTTCCTTGGATTATTACTCACCATTTTGGGGTCCCGAAGTGATTTCCATAGTTATTGAACCCGAAGGTGCACTTATGTTTCGGTCATCAACACTGGCAGTTTTGG
>NW_025281019.1:0-1208 GCF_018294505.1 Triticum aestivum
GTTAGCTTCGGTTTCATTCCGGAGTTGTGAGGATTCGTTCGATTCCGGTGTTTTGTTCCACTCTTGCCGCCCTACTTTCCATCATACCGGTGTAATGTTCCTTGATTTTTGTCCCTTACGCGGTTGGGTGATTTATGGGACCCCCTTGACAGTTCGCTTTGAATAAAACTCCTCCAGCAAGGCCCAACCTTGGTTTTACATTTGCCTCACCTAGCCTTTTTCCCTTGGGAGTCGCGCTCCCGAGGGTCATCTTATTTTAACCCCCCCGGGCCACTGCTCATCCAAGTGTTGGTCCAAACTAGAGCCCTTTGCAGCGCGATCTCGGGGAAACTTGAGGCCTGGTTTTAGTTGTACGGACTGCTCATCCGGTGTGCCCTGAGAACGAGATATGTGCAGCTCCTATCGGTATTTGTCGGCACATTCGGGTGGTCTTGCTTGTCTTGTTTTACCATTGTCGAAATGTCTTGTAAACCGGGATTCCGAGACTGATCGGGTCTTCCCGGGAGAAGGAATATCATTCGTTGACCATGAGAGCTTATAATGGGCTAAGTTGGGACACCCCAGTAGGGTATTATCTTTCGAAAGCCGTTTCCGCGGTTATGTGGCAGATGGGAATTTGTTAACGTCCGGTTGTAGAGAACTTGACACTTGACTTAATTAAAACGCATCAACCGCGTGTGTAGCCGTGATGGTCTCTTTTCGGCGGAGTCTGGGAAGAGAACACGGCTTTTGGGTTATGTTTGATGTAAGTAGGAGTTCAGGATCACTTCTTGATCATTACTAGTTGACGACCGTTCCGTTGCTCCTCTTCTCGCTCTTATTTGCGTATGTTAGCCACCATATATGCTTAGTGCTTGCTGCAGCTCCTCCTCACTACCTTCTCCTACCCATAAGCTTAAATAGTCTTGATCTCGCGGATGTGAGATTGCTGAGTCCTCGTGACTCACCGATACTTCCAAAACAGTTGCAGGTGCCGATGATACCAGTGCAGATGACGCAACCGAGCTCAAGTGGGAGTTCGACGAGGACCTTGGTCGTTACTATGTTTCATTTCCTGTTGATCAGTAGTGGAGCCCAGTTGGGACGATCGGGGATCTAGCATTTGGGGTTGTCTTCTTTTCTTTTGGTTCCGTAGTCGGACCGATGTCTGTACTCTGGTTGATGCATGATTTATTTATGTATTGTGTGAAGTGGCGATTGTAAGCCAA
>NW_025281020.1:0-1208 GCF_018294505.1 Triticum aestivum
GAGGATCCACCTCCGTCTTCCTACGGAAAAGCCATCCTCGGCACTCACACTTATCTTGAGGCTTTTAGTAGTTTCCATTTACTTGTCTATGAACTGTATAGGCAACCAAGTAGTCCTTTACCGCGGACGCGGCTATTCGAATAGATTATGATAACCCTGCAGGGGTGTACTTCTTCATACATGTTTCCACCACTTAGCGTCTGCACACGACATGTGCTCGGCAGACTTCAAGCGAAAGCCGACGTGGGTGTAGACCACGACCTACCTAAACACTTAAGCCTCTAGTCCAGGTTTATCGCCTATTCAGGTTCCATCCGCAGGGAGTCCGGCCGAGGCTTCCCATACGGCCCCGAACGATGTGAACAGGGTTCCCGAGATACCTAACGGGTATTCGGTACACCCGGCCACGTACCTACCGCATCACAGCCCACCCCTACGGTCAGCGCTGTCCACGGCCTCCAGTAGGCTACAAACACCAGAAACTACTTGCAACTCCTGGACAGAGAGCTAAGGTGAATAAGAAGTCGAGCGGGGTCATATTTCAGGGCCCAATGTATGGTAGTAGCTGGTTCTTAAATCACGCATACAGATCTCAGTGCTTAAGGTCGGCTTCAATGAAACAACCCACCATGTACTCCTACATGGCCTCTCATCGATACCTTTACCAAATCGTGTTCACCACACCACTCTCATTACCGACGTAATCATTTCACTCTAGCCCATCACCCAGATGAACCAGACCTGACACGACTCTAAGCATAGCAGGCATAGCAAGGTAGGAACAACACAAACATATGGCTCAATCAACTCCTACACATGCTAGTGGGTTTCATCTAGTTACTGTGGCAATGACAGGTCATGCAGAGGAAATGGGTTCAACTACCGTAGCACACAGCAGTTTGAATCGCGTTGTCTTAATGCAGTAAAAGAGAGCAGGAGCGAGAACATGGGATTGTATCGATATGATCAAATGGTTGGTTGCTTGCCTGATGGTTCGATGCACGGATACGGTTCTTCGTTAGGGTAATCACGGTACTCCTCGGGAACAGATCCTGTCGCAAAGGACATCGATACACAAGCATCACCAAACAATGTGCAACAATATGATGCATGCATGAAACATGGCAATATGAGTGTGTTGGGCTAATGCAACTAAACCAGAAGGGTTTGAACAAATTTGAATCAAAGATTCAAATTTCAAATTCAAA
>NW_025281021.1:0-1208 GCF_018294505.1 Triticum aestivum
CTTTTTCACTCGTAGCTATGCTAACAGTCTGTTGGAATTATATTAGCAATTACTGCATTATTTATGAAATCTTTTGCAGATAGGATGTCAAAACATCGTTTCCTCGACGTTTTTCTTGAGGAAAGGTTGTATGTGATAAAACCAGAAGTTTTTTGACAATCCTGAAAGATGCTAACAAGTATGCAAAACTCCAGCAACCCTTCTAAGGACTGGAGTAAGCATCTCGGAGTTGGAATGTACGCTTTGATGAGATGATCAAAGATTTTGGGTATATACAAAGTTTATTAGAAACTTGTATTTCCAAAGAAGTGAGTGGGAGCACTATAGAATTTCTGATGAGTATATGTTGTTGACTATTGTTGATCAGAAATGATGTAGAGTTTCTGGAAAGCATATAGGGTTATTTGAAAAGTTATTTTCAATGGAAAACCTGGATTAAGCTACTTGAACATTGAGCATCAAGATCTATAAGGATAGATCAAAATCGCTTAATAGTACTTTCAAACGAACACATACCATGACAAAATTTTGAAGGAGTTCAAAAATAGATTGGCAAAGAAGGAGTTCTTGGCTATGTTATAAGGTATGAGTATTGAGTAAAACTCAAGAACTGACCACGGCAGAATAGAGAGAAAGGACGAAGGTTGTCCCCTATGCTTTAGACGTAGGCTGTAAAGTATGCTATGTTGTGTACCGCACCTGAAGTGTGCCAAGCCATGAGTCAGTTAAGGGGGTACAAGTGTGATCTAGGAATGGATCACAGGACAACGGTCAAGGTTATCCTTAGTAACTAGTGGACTAAGGAATTTTCTCAGTTATGGAGGTGGTAAAAGAGTTCGTCGTAAAGGGTTATGCCGATGCAATCTTTGACACTAATCTGGATGATCCTGAGTAGTAAACCGGATTCGTATAGTAGAACAGTTATTTGGAATAGCTCCAAATAGAGCGTGGTGGCTGCATCTACAAGATGACATAGATATTTGTAAAGCACACACGGATCCGAAAGGTTCAGACCCGTTGACTATAACATCTCTCACAAGCATAACATGATCAAACCCAGAACTCATTTAGTGTTAATCACATGGTATTCTGAACTAAATTATTGACCTCTAGTAAACTCTTTGGGTGTTAGTCACATGGGGATGTGACCTTGAGTGTTAATCACATAGCGATGTGAACTGGATTATTGACTCTAGTGCAAGTGGGAG
>NW_025281022.1:0-1208 GCF_018294505.1 Triticum aestivum
TTTTTTTCCTTTTGAAAATAATTGAAACTATTTGTTTGAATTAAGTGAAATGAGTGGAATCTTTTTTTTCAAACGAGTGGGGGTGTATTTTAAACGAGTGCAATCGTTATTTTTTAAGATCAGGTTAGGGCAATTTCCAGGGTGGTTAATCTTCCAGCGCTTGTTGTTTGCTCGTCGGGCATCTGCTTTGCTTTTCCTGCACTTATCGAGCAAAAGAAAGACATGTGAGACCAGGCTGAAATATTCTAACACATGAAATGTAAACAGGCATCTCCCACGTTTCACTTGAGCACCCAAATCCGTAAGTCGCCCAAAAAATTGTCGACATGCTAGGGGGTTGAGGCAATAGAGAGATGATTACAGCTGGGCTCATTGGATCGTACCCAAAAGAAACCGAAAACCACATATCAAGTATAGTTTTAGCCGACTAATCTGTTAAACTCCGTTTCTGCAAAAGTCATCTCCTCTTCTCCATCTGCTTTTTCACAGGGCACGGCTTGGAGCGAGGGGCATGCTTAATGATGTCTGCCCACCTTCAAGATCAATTATGCCATCCCCGATCTGTGACGTGGGCTGCTGCCAGATGAGCATGTATTCATACAAGCATTAATAGCGTCTGACCCACTCTTCTGATGTATAACACGACGTATTCAAGTGCGTCCCTGATTAACGCGTCAGGTACTACGAATGGACCTATATTAAGTAGGCATCTTGATGCGCAGCGGGACGTCTCAGATTTCGGCATCGCGTGGCCGCATGTCCCAAAAATTCACGTCCGTAATATATAGTACTACAAAGTATATAGTTTAGGACATATCTAGGCAAGCAAACATTGCAAGCTACAAAAACGCATGCAAAGAGTTCATGGAGTTCTACTCAGAAATCGCTTCAACTTATCTCCTGATATGCTTCCATCCTAGTTTTATATGCTTCATTACTTTTTAATAAACATACACGTACATTTTGCACACATGGTAGTAACTTTAGTTTCTTAGTGCAACCGAAATACAAGTTTCAAAGGTACTAGCTCTGTTTCTAAATATAAGACATTTTGACAGTTTAAATTGAACTGCCAAAACATCTTATATTTAGGTAGAGAAGGTGTATTTGTTTTCTTTTTTTACTCACAAGAGATGATTTAGCGGCGTTTTAATTGCGCTACAAGCAGTACCTTGGTGCCGAGGTCATCAACAAGCCCACATTGTTCC
>NW_025281023.1:0-1208 GCF_018294505.1 Triticum aestivum
TGTCGTATTTGATCTGCCATGCCGACAGGTGCATGTTTTTAGGAGGGACTTCTCCTTTCTACTTGGTACAATATTCGTCCATGTCGATACCTTAGTCAAACTGTTTTGGTCTCTTTAGACTAAAAATAGTTGTGTGTGTCCCAAGAACTACTTCAAAGGATATACAAGTGGCCATATAGCTTAGAGAAAATAGGAATAGATCTCAAAAATATAATACCATTCTTAATTAGAATGGGCACTGGACTGAAAAAATTCTAGCATATATGATACGAATGACCATATTTATTTGAAGCGATGGCCGCTTGCTCCTCAAATCATTAGCACTCAATCTTCCCATCATTTTTTGAAACTATACATAGGAAAACAGTAATGGAATCATTGGCCAATGCCTCATGTGGACCATTCTTAAATGGAACTGGATGCTTCTGACTATGACGTGTTCCGATAAATTGATGATCTTAATCTCTTTTATGCTTAGTGGTTCTTCAATGTCGTTAAAATTTCTTAAACGTAAAGAGATATATATTTACTCATGAGAGGTTTATATTTGTTCATGAGGAACAATTTTGCAGCCTCTCTTCGAAATGCATGTGTTGTTACCTCTTTTATCATGTAAATTATGCTCCCACTTGGAATGAAATGTAAATATGTCCTACATAGCTATTAAGAACTAAACTACTCATTTTTCTGTTATCCTAAACAGATAACGATTGTTGAATAAATCTGTTGGCAGATGCCCATTTCTTCCCTACTCTCTTATATTATGGGACGAGGGAGTAGCATATATATCAACATCATTGAGGGAAACTAAAATATATGCATACAGTTGATAGAAGCTATTGACATGTTTTACACCATGAGGAGTTGCATGTTGGTGCGCTTTTTAATCTATTTTAGATTTTATTTCTCGAATTTACAAAACAAGCCAAATTTTTGCCAAGTTTGTGTTCCCTGTCTAAAAAAAGTGAACTTGATTGGGTGTGAGTTCAACAGAAAAAATCTATAATTATTTTAGTTTTTTAGTTCACCTATATATGCCATTAGAAAAAATTAGTATAGTCATGATCGGAAACTCTATTTCTCTTTCTTGATATTATACAGTGCCCTTCTGTTACATAGTACTTTGTAAACTGGTGTGCATCCCATGACACTGACGTCCACTGTGATGCATCTGATCTACATAACAATCTAAATAGTGATAGTATTTT
>NW_025281024.1:0-1208 GCF_018294505.1 Triticum aestivum
AAAAAAAAATAACCAACAATTAAATCTTCTCAAATGTGTCCAAGAAAATGTTCCTGATATCCTCTGGAAATATTGGCAAGAGGTAAAATCCAAACCAATAATTTTGGTGTCTCAGAAACATTTAATTTGGGGCATTTGAATTAAAGCAATAATTATTTGAATTGGATTTATATCTACTATTAAATAAATATAGGTCCAATAATTCTGAAATATTTTGTGGAGCATTGTTTTAATTCTTTTAGCTCCTAAAAATATTGTCAGAAGCAAAATAAATTGAATTGGTTTCAAAACCAAATTCAAAACAAACCTGCAAAATAGAAAAACTGAAATAATTAGAAAAAGACAGAGAGAGAAGAGAAACCTTACCTGGCGCCACCACCGGCCCAGCTCCCCCAGCCGGCCCAGCCCACCTCCTCCTCCTTTGTCCTCTTCCTCCTCTGCCAGGAGGACGAACAGAGGCGAGGCGTGGCGCTCGCCGACGCTGCCTCGGCCACCTCCTGCTTCCCCCCTAGCCACCTCCTGCTTCCTCTCGTTGCCCTGGACCCCGTCCGCGACGCCACGCACCCCCCAGGCCTCTCACTCTCTCCCTGAGCTCCTCTCCTCCTCTGGCTCTCTCGCGCGCAGCCACCGAACACACCCGCCGCCGCCGATGAGCTCTCTCGTGGCCACCGGCCACCCCTAGCCTCTCCGACACACCCACGAGCTCCGCCTCGACCCCCTCCTTCCTCCCCACCGACCCACGGCCCTTCGGAAGCCCTGCAACGCCGCCACCATCGCCGTTCCGTCGCCGGCCACCGAAGCTCCCCTCCGTCGATTCGCCGGACCCCGTGCCTCCCCTGCCTCGCCAGCAGCACCAGAAGAATCGCGGTGAGCCACTGAACCGTTCCCCTCTTCTTCCCATGCCGTTGGGCCGCTCTAGCCATTGCTTCCGCCGGACCCGAGAGCTCGCCGCCGCCGTGCCTCATCACCACCGTGGCTGGAGCCGTTGCAGCTCGAAGCCGAGCACACCACCGCACCCAACACGTCTCCAGGAGCCCGTAGCCGCCACTAGCTTCCCTCCCGTGCCCCCGAACGCCAAACCCGACCTCGCCCGAGCTCCGGCCGCCGCCTCGCTCGCCGCCGTTGCTGATTCCGGCCACCCCCGCACCTTCCGTTGGTTCCCCTAGATGCGCACGGGCGCGGGCTACCTCCTGGTACCCTTGGCGCAT
>NW_025281025.1:0-1208 GCF_018294505.1 Triticum aestivum
TACCTTCAAATCGCCTTCAGCAACAACATCTCGAATATAATGAAATCTGACATCAATGTGCTTTGTCCTCTCATGATACATTGGATTCTTTGTAAGATATATGGCACTTTGACTATCAGAAAATATGGTAGGGCAAGATGAATCTCCATAAAGCTCAGTGTACAAACATCTCAACCAGATAGCTTCTTTGCATGCCTCAGAAATAGCCATATACTCGGCATCAGTAGTGGAACAAGCCACAATAGACTGCAAAGTTGCTCTCCAACTCACAGCACAACCACCAATGGTGAAAACATAACCTGTGAGTGATCTTCTCTTATCCAAATCACCAGCAAAATCAGAATCAACAAAACCAACAAGTCCATCTCTAGTTTTCCCAAACTATAAATAAGCATTAGAAGTACCTCGCAGGTATCTGAAAATCCACTGAACTGCTCTCCAATGCTCTTTTCCAGGATTAGCCATGTATCTACTGACAACACTCAACGCATATGATAAATCCGGACGAGAACAAACCATGGCATACATAAGTGAACCAACTGCACTTGAATAGGGAACTCTAGACATGTACTCAATATCTGCATCTGACGTAGGACATAAAGCTGATGATAATTTGAAGTGTGCAGCTAACGGAGTACTTACTGGCTTGGCATTATGCATATTAAAACGACGAAGAACTTTATCAATATATCCCTTCTGACTTAGATATACTTTTCCAGATGGTCTATCTCTGGATATTTCCATGCCAAGTATTTTCTTTGCTGCACCCAAATCCTTCATCTCAAATTCATTACTCAATTGCTTCTTTAGTTCATCAATATCTGACATACTCTTTGCAGCAATAAGCATATCATCAACATAAAGGAGCAAATAAATAGTTGAACCTTTGACAATTTTCAAATAAACACAACTATCATAATTAGACCTTTTGAAACCTTGAGAGAGCATAAAGGTGTCAAATCTCTTGTACCACTGTCTAGGGGATTGCTTCAATTCATAAAGAGATTTCTTTAACTTACAGACAAGCTTTTCTTTTCCAGGAATAACAAAACCTTTAGGTTGTTCCATATAAATATCCTCTTCTGATTCTCCATGTAAAAATGCAGTTTTATCATCCAATTGTTCAAGCTCAAAATCATGCATGACAACAATACTGAGTAAAGTGCGAATAGAGCTATGCTTCACAACAGGAGAAAAGACTTCGTTAT
>NW_025281026.1:0-1208 GCF_018294505.1 Triticum aestivum
CTCTCTGTAACCAGCAAGATGTCTGCTTCAGTAGGTCGCATTGTCTGCTATGAATACCTTGTTTTCACTCCAGATACTTCCATCACCGCTTCAAATGGCTGATGCACATGAAGAGTAGTTGAATATACAAATGTTGTTGACAAATGGAACACGTAATACAAAAAAATGATAGCATGATATAATTCACATACATGATGATTGGCTAAATAGCATGTCATTGGATAATTCACATATATAATGTCTTTGCAACAAGATAGCATTGCATAATTCACATATATAATGTCTTGCAACAAGATGGCAATGCATAATTCACATATATGGTAATTAGACACTAAACAGGTGGCATTCACACAAAGCATGTCTAAACTAATCAAATGACATAGAAATGCAAGACACCATACGCATGATATGAGCAATATAACCATGCCAAGTTAGAGCATACACCTTGGACGGGAATAGGACTAGTTATGTGTCTCTGAATCCTCCTCTGAGGAGCTATCCATAACCAGCGAGATATGCGCTTCGTCAGTTAGCATAGTCTGCTCTGAAGACCTTGTTTTCACTCGAAAACTTTCCATCACCATGTCAAATGGCTGATGCACACGAAGAGTAGTTAAATGTACTAACATTGTTGACAAATGTAATACGTAACGAAAAAAAGGATACCTGATATAATTCACATAAAAGATGACTGGATAAGCAGGATGGCATTGCAAAATTCACATATATGATGCCTCGCTAAACAAGATGGCGTTGTATAATTCACATAAACGATGAATAAACTAAACATATGGCATTCACAAAGCATGTCTAAACTAAGCAAATGACATATTTGATGTATAAAGTAAGTAATGCAAGGCACCATATGCATGATATAACCAACATCAGCATGCCAAGTTAAAGCAAAGACCTCAGGGGGTAAATAGGAGTGGTCTTCTCCTTCTGAATCCCCCTCAAAATAGATATCTTCCTCTCGATTACAATCTGAAATGGGTGGAGGGGGGCTGCCTTTGTGCCTACCATGGAGCGATGTCTACATGAAATTTTATTGCCACGCAAGGATTGTCTCTTTTGCTCTACATGTTCAGTTCCATTGTGTACAATAACTGACATGCATAGGAATAAAATATAGTGAGATTATGTAAGGAGTGCATGCAGAAATCCAGAGTGATAGTAGCAACCTGTGGATAGACCCAAAACAATGATAG
>NW_025281027.1:0-1208 GCF_018294505.1 Triticum aestivum
TGATTTTGGGATCAATTACAACAAGCTCTGGGAACTCAACTGGCGTTTAGTACCGCATACGATCCCCAGAGTGATGGACAAACTGAACGCGTAAACCAAATTCTAGAAGACATGCTGAGAGCATGTGTCCTCACTTATGGAACTAGTTGGGAAGAAAGCTTGCCATACGCAGAGTTCGCATACAACAACAGTTACCAAGCCAGCCTGCAAATGGCACCATTTGAAGCTCTGTACGGGCGGAGATGTCGTTCCCCGCTAAATTGGTCAGAAACTGGAGACAGCCATATATTCGGCCCAGACATGCTCAAGGAGGCTGAGGAGAAAGTTAAGATAATTAGGGATCGACTCAAGACAGCTCAAAGTCGACAGAAGAGTTATTACGATCCAAAACATCGGGGAGTCAGTTTTGAACCCGGTGAGTTTGTGTACCTACGAGTATCTCCTATGAGGGGCCTGCAACGATTCAAGGTTAAGGGAAAGCTAGCACCAAGATTCATCGGACCATTCTGTATAGTGGCACGAAGAGGCACGGTAGCCTACCAGCTAGACTTACCTGAAGAATTATCCGATGTCCACGACGTGTTCCACGTCTCGCAGTTGAGGAAGTGCGTGAGCAACCCAGAGAAGCAAGTATCCCATGAAAATATTGACGTGCAACTAGACCTCACCTATCGGGAACATCCAATAAAAAAATTAGAGGAGTCTGAAAGGAGGACCCGACAGAAAACCATCAAGTTTTTCATAGTTCTGTGGAGCAATCACACTGAGATTGAAGCAACTTGGGAAAGAGAGGATTTTCTTCGGACAGAGCACCCACACTTATTTGAGGATCAGCTGAAATCTCGGGGACGAGATTTTTCCTAAGGGGGTAGGTGTTGTGACACTTCAAAAAAAAATTATTTAGTTTTCAACAAAAACTTTGTTTGATTTGAAGAAGGTCATTTAAATCCTTCCAAAAACCTCTCTCTCTCAAAACTTTTCCCCATGGCAAGGATTTTTATTTTTTTTTGTATCTTCTTCAACCCTGGTGTTTGGTTATTAAAAACCTTTCTTCTGATTTTTTCCCATCTCAAATATATTTTTTGGAATTTATTTTCTTTTAAAAAGAAACCCTATGGGTTTTGGGGCTACTCTTTTGTTTTTAAACCACCCATGGTTTTACCATGCCTCATGTGGTAATTTCTTCCAAAACCCCTCCCTCCACTTTG
>NW_025281028.1:0-1208 GCF_018294505.1 Triticum aestivum
CACACGTATACGACAGTGTCGCTAGCATCCATGTGATAAGGAGCCCGGGCTGACATGACTAGTCGTAAACCCAAAGTGGCACAGACTTACAGGGACAGGCATCCATGACCCAGCATCGAACGTGTCGGTCATCAGCGAGTGAATCCAGGCTGTAGCACTGGGCTAACAGGACTCCGGTGAACCGGGCTGTAGCAGGCTAACAGGACTCCGGTATTCATCGCGTGACATTTCCCCGAAGGGACAGACACAGGAACGAAGAAGGACACATGCCGGCCAGCCTAAGTGTTCCGGAGCAGTAGTAAGCTACCATGGCTCGGTGGAAACACTAGGAGACATTTCCCGGTAAGAGAGGCTACTAAAGATAAACAACTAGATGGTCAGATCCCACACATACCAAGCATTTCAATAACATACACACAATATGCTCGATAGGTGCAAATACAACATGGCATCACAACATGACTCTACGACTCAAGTATTTTATGCATTAGGCTCCGAGGAGCGAGATATTACAAACATGGGTCTCATGACCCAACAATCAGAGCATACAAATCAAAGCACAAGCGGAAGCTATCATGTCTGAGTACAGACATCTATAAATGAAAAAGGCTGAGAAGCCTGACTATCTACCAGATCCTGCCGAGGGCACAAGATCATAGCTGAGGTAACAAGCTAAACGTCGAAGTCCAAGCGGAACTACTAGTGAGACTGAAGTCTCTCTGCAAAAACATAAAATGGGCAAACGTGAGTACAAATGTACCCAGCAAGACTTACATCAGAACTAACTACATATGCATCATTATCAACAAAGGGGTGGTGGGGTTTAACTGCAGCAAGCCAGTTTTGACTCGGTGGCTATCCTAACTACGACTGCAAGCGACTCTTTTGAGGTGGCGCACACGAGTCCACATATTCACCATATCAATACACCACTATGGATCCGCTCCCGTCTCCCTACGAGAACGCCATCCATAGCACTCACGCTTATCTTGCGTATTTTAGAGTATCCACTTTCACTTGTCTATGAACTGATATAAGCAACCCAGAAGTCCTTTTCCGCGGACACGGCTATTCGAATAGATTAGGTTAACCCTGCAGGGGTGTACTTCTTCACACACGCTCTCACCACTTACCGCCGTTTACACGACATGTACTCGGCAACCTTCAAGCGGAAGCCCAACGTGGGTGTCGGCCACGACCTACCTAAT
>NW_025281029.1:0-1208 GCF_018294505.1 Triticum aestivum
ACAATAGCTGGCTAGACCAAGGAAACTCCTAACTTGTTTCACGGTCTCAGGTGGAGTCCAATCGAGAACGGCTTGAACTCTCTCAGGATTGACAGCAATGCCCTTACCAGAGATTACGTGGCCTAGGTAGGTCACTTCTGGCAACCAAAATTCACACTTGGAGAACTTGGCATAAAGGCGGTGCTCTCTGAGTTTTTCTAAAACAAGTCTAAGATGTTCGGCATGCTCTTCCTCGTTCTTCGAGTAGATAAGAATATCATCGAGGTAAACCACGACGAACTTATCTAAATACTCCATGAAGATCGAGTTCATCAAACGGGAGAATGTGGCTGGGGCGTTGGTTAGGCCAAAGGACATGACGGTGTACTCGTACTGCCCATAACGAGTGACAAAAGCTGTCTTGGGAATGTCCCCATTCCTGATCTTGATTTGATGGTAGCCTAACCTTAAATCCATCTTGGAAAAGACTGAGGATCCAGCAAGCTGATCATACTGGTCGTTGATCCTGGGAAGCGGATACTTGTTCTTTATCGTGACCAAATTAACGGGACGATAATCTACAACCATCCGGTCCGTACCGTCTTTCTTCTTGACGAAAAGGACGGGGCAAGCCCAAGGAGAAGAACTAGGACGGATGAAACCCTTTTGCAAGGACTCATCGAGTTGTTTCTTAAGCTCAGCTAGTTCTAAGGGTGCCATCTTGTAAGGTCTCCGGGAGATTGGAGCTGTTCCTGGGATAAGATCTATGACGAACTCTACATCTCTGTCAGGCGGAACACCTGGCAGTTCCTCTGGAAAGACATCCGGAAAGTCACGGACTACCGGGATATCTTCAAGGTCTGGAAGAGGGCTGGCATTAAGGGAATAGAGCTGACGCTTTGCAACTCTAGTGGAGACAATGGCTATCTTGCCAGATGGGTGTGTGAGCTGAACGGACCTGGTGAAACAATCAATCTTGGCATGATGAGCTGTCATCCAGTCCATACCCAAGATGATGTTAATATCCGAAGACTTGAGGGATATCAAGGAGGCAAGGAATGCAAGTCTGTCCACAAGGATTTCATTGCCATAACTTATCCTAGAAGTTTGCCATTTGGATCCAGGAGTTTGAATAAGTAGTGGAGAGGGCATGTCACAAAATGACATGTCGTGCAAACGGGCATAGCTTTCAGAAATGAAGGAATGAGACGCTCCAGTATCGAATAGAA
>NW_025281030.1:0-1208 GCF_018294505.1 Triticum aestivum
GAACCCCGGGGTTCATCGATCGTGGAAATTGCTCTAGGTCCCCAAAACATTGAGTAATAGTGCACGAAACGGACACGATTCGGCCAAATATGTGAGTGTTGATGACCGACACGTAAACGCACCCTGGGGTTCGTCAGTCATGGAAATGCCTCTGAGACCCCAAAATAGAGTAGTAGTCCAAGAAACGGGCCAGAATCGGCCCAAACTGTGATTGTTGATGACCGACACGTAAGCGCACCTTGGAGTTCGACAACCATGGAAATCGCTTTGGGACCCCAAAACGGTGAGTAATAGTCCATGAAACGGGCCAAAATCGGCCAAAACTGCGAGTGTTGATGACCAACACGTAAGGACACCTTGGGGTTTGACAACTATGGAAATCGCTTCGGGACCCCAAAACGGTGAGTAATAGTCCACGAAACCCGTCAGAATTGGCCAAAACTCTCAGTGTTGACGACGGACACATAAACGAACCCCGGGATTCATCGATCGTGGAAATTGGTCTAGGTCCCCAAAAGGCTGAGTGATAGTGCACAAAACGGACTAGAATCGGCCGAATATGTGAGTGTTGATCACCGACGCGTAAACGCGCCCTGGGGTTCGTCAATCATGGAAATGACTCCGAGACCCCAAAATAGAGTAATAGTCCAAGAAACGGGCCAGAATCGGCCCAAACTGTGATTGTTGATGGCCGACACGTAAGCGCACCTTGGAGTTCGACAACCATGGAAATCGCTTCGGGACCCCAAAACGGTGAGTAATAGTCCATGAAACGGGCCAGAATCGGCCAAAACTGCGAGTGTTGATGACCAACACGTAAGGACACCTTGGGGTTCAACAACTATGGAAATCGCTTCGGGACCTCAAAACGGTGAGTAATAGTCCACGAAACCTGTCAGAATTGGCCAAAACTCTCAGTGTTGACGACGGACACATAAACGAACCCCGGGGTTCATCGATCGTGGAAATTGCTCTAGGTCCCCAAAAGGATGAGTGATAGTGCACAAAACGGACTAGAATCGGCCGAATATGTGAGTGTTGATCACCGACACGTAAACGCGCCCTGGGGTTCGTCAATCATGGAAATGACTCCGAGACCCCAAAATAGAGTAGTAGTCCAAGAAACGGGCCAGAATCGGCCCAAACTGTGATTGTTGATGACCGACACGTAAGCGCACCTTGGAGTTCGACAACCATGGAAATCGCTT
>NW_025281031.1:0-1208 GCF_018294505.1 Triticum aestivum
AGGGAAATTTGAAATCGATGAGTAGCAATACTAGAAGAAGACTCATAGGAAGGAACATAGTTCTTTGTTATTCTCGACATAACATGAGGCAATACTTGAAGGTAGATCAAATTAGAGGTTGGACAGGTGAAATGACTTGCAGGAGACAAGTATTTTAACTTGTCCGGGAAATGGAATTAAGAAGAAACTATGGTCGGAACCACGGTTAAGAATGATCAAACCACCGATACAAGATGAACTTATAACAAGGGGTAATCATTTTTACGAGTAGCTTCCACGATAAGTTCTACATCGGGTCCATGGGCATGAACACAAGAGTTCAAGGTCGACTCCCACTTCTTCAATGCATAACCTTTCATTCACTCCTCGTTTTTCAAAGAAAATGTAGTGCAGAGGATTTATCTGGCGAAGTACCAGAAGAGTAAGACTCGTGAGAACTCTCGGGTTCCTCGGATTACGGAAGGCATAAGTTCAACCCATCGGGGCATTATTATTTTTTTTGAATCAATACAACCATCAACCAAGCAAAAGATACAAGTTCGAAA
The DNA here is from genome assembly GCF_018294505.1 of Triticum aestivum. Classification (NCBI taxonomy): domain Eukaryota; kingdom Viridiplantae; phylum Streptophyta; class Magnoliopsida; order Poales; family Poaceae; genus Triticum; species Triticum aestivum. The sequence continues at coordinate 546 of NW_025281031.1, forward strand.
GCAGAGTATCGAAGTCAAAGAAGATGATACAATATACCGAAGATATTATGTATCATGGAAAAACTCACAAGAATTTGGATGTGAAGGACACAGTCGGATAACAACCCAGCAATGGATCTGGCAATTCTCGACAGAGTTGATGTGATTATCGGTAATCAATCAGATGAAGAAGGGGATGCAAAGGCATTGGCTTATAGAAACGTCTGAATGATTCGATGCTTGGGTACAAAGGAATTATGATTTCAAGACGAAGGATCAGAAGCAGAGGCTCTGATCAAAAGATGAGTAAGTTGAATAGACTTAGAGGTGCACCCGACCAAACCTTGATTGGGAAAGAACCAGCTCATATCCGGAGCGATGTCGGAGCCGGAAAGGAAATTTCCAAGGATTAATTGATGATTGCGAGTATTCGCTCACACGTTGAATCCATAGGAATAGAATGACAATCACAAAGAATTTTAAAGAATATTGCTAGACATATGGAATTAACCATAATGTAAGACGATAAGGAAGAACAGGAGCAATAGGCTACTAAGGATTATCGGTAGATCGAATAGTATTCCAAAGAATTTGTGAAACACATGAACAACTGGGGATAAACGGGTTCAGTGAATCATCCGTAGTGCAAAAAGAAGCCGCAAAGCAGAAGGCATAAAGGATTCT
>NW_025281032.1:0-1208 GCF_018294505.1 Triticum aestivum
CTGGAACACTTAGGCTGGCCGGCATGTGTCCTTCTTCGTTCCTGTGTCTGTCCCTTCGGGGAAATGTCACGCTTTGAGTACCGGAGTCCTGTTAGCCCGCTACAGCCCGGTTTACCGGAGTCCTGCTAGCCCAGTGCTACAGCCCGGACCCACTTGCTGATGACCGACACGTTCGAAGCTGGGTCATGGATGCCTGTCCCTGTAAGTCTGTGCCACTTTGGGTTTACGACTAGTCATGTCAGCCCGGGCTCTTTATCATATGGATGCTAGCGACACTATCATATACGTGAGCCAAAAGGCGCAAACGGTCCCGGGAAAAAGGTAAGACGACACCCATGGGGATACCGTGCGTGAGGCCGCAAAGTGATATGAGGTGTTACCAGCTAGATCGATGTGACATCGAGTCGGGGTCCTGACAGCGTTGGCATCAGAGCCGGACTGCCTGTAGGTTCTCCAAGCCAAACTGGTCGATGTTGAGTCTAGAAATTCTTTAGTTATATGTAGGGGAATTGTTTGTGGGTTGGAACGTAAGGCTCTTTTTACTCCTTATATCTTATGACATTCTGATCTGAGTCAGTCCATTCTTCCACCGGGGGTTAAGGAATTAGGATCTGTTCTCTCTATCAGGATCACGTGTTACTAATCAGTAGTACCTTATAAGTTTGATGGATACTAGCCTAGTTCAGTTCTACTACCACATTATGTTGTTAGAATGGATTCAGAACTTGATATGATGATGTTGGGTGTGTACGAAATCCTTTGTCAAATGTCTCAATATCCTTTTTGAGCATTTACAGCTGTTATGCTGCCGAAATTTTGCTAGAAATTCTAATGCCTTTGCATTATAACTGTGCTTTCAGATGGCCACTCGCGACCTCAATCAAGTGGTTCGCCTGACTCGATGCCTAGATGTACCCGGCCATACTGCTAAGTTGGTCAGGGTAATGACTGAGGCTGGATACCGCTGGTATCCTGAGTACACGGTCGAAGAGCAATTCCGAGACTTTAATCAAAGCCAGTATCTCTGCACTGTCAGGATATTTCCATCTTATCCTGGATCCACTGAGCCTCTTCACTGCTCCTATGGACTCGGGGTTACTATCGAGATGGCTGTGCAGGATGCCGCCTACTCCATGATGACCATTATGCGAGTCAGATCTGGGTTATTTCGGGACTCTGACTTCCGGTATATGCCAGGATCACTTCCG
>NW_025281033.1:0-1208 GCF_018294505.1 Triticum aestivum
CCTTCCGTGGAAAGTCAAAGGGCTAGATCTCGTGGTCAACCGCTCGAGGGTTAGGCGGGAAGGGGGCTCTGGGGGGTAGCAATGCCACCGGAGCGTCGCACCGGCCCCTCATACATGCGTGGTGGTGTTGTGGCATGTCCGAAGAGGCGGCGCGCGTCTCCGGGGTGTGGCCCCCTTCACGGACGGCGATGACACAGTAGTAGACGTTCTGCGATAACGGTGCGGCGTGAATATTATTAAATACTCGGATCGCGATAAAATCATGAAATTTTTACATGACATGGGCACATGTGCTATAGGAGCGATGGTATTGTTTTCATAATTTTTGGTGATGGTGAAGTATCCGAACACTTCCCTCTATGCGGATTGCCCTTCACATGTCTACGACTGTGGCCGGCGGCCTCCGTGGGCTAGCATGCCGCCAATCTTGCGTGCACGGCTTCTCACAACTCTGAGTGTGTTTTGGAGGTTGCAAACGCCCGGCACGCGTCTTCGGGGCGTGGCCCCCCTCACGGTCGGCGCCGCCGCCGGCACCTGGAGGGGGAAACGGACCCGTCTGGTCTACACGGAGGGGATGTAGCTGTGGATTTGGCCCGTATGTTGCTCACAGGTGTCCCTCTGTGCTGACCTGATACAACCGGGTGGAGAGGTCCACTGTTTGAAGCCCATCCGTGGAAAGTCAAAGGGCTAGATCTCGTGGTCAACCACTCCAGGGTTAGGCGGGACGGGGGCCCGAGGGGGGCGGGGGGTAGGAATGCCACGGGAGCGTCGCATCGGCCCCTCATACATGTGGGGTGGTGTTGTGGCATTTTCGAAGAGGCGGCACGTGTCTCCGGGATGTGGCCCCCCTCACGAACGGCGGCGCCGCCGACACCTGGAGAGGGGAAACGGACGCGTCGGGTCTACACGGAGGGGATGTAGTTGTGGGTTTGGCCCGGATGTTGCTCCCAGGTGTCCCTCTGTGCTGACCTGACACAACCGGGTGGAGAGGTCCACTGGTTAAAGCCCTTCCGTGGAAAGTCAAAGGGCTAGATCTCGTGGTCAACCGCTCCAGGGTTAGGCGGGACGGGGGCCCTGGGAGGTAGCAATGCCACCGGAGCATCGCACGGCCCCTCATACATGCGGGGTGGTGTTGTGGCATGTCCGAAGAGGCGTTGCGCGTCTCTGGGGTGTGGCCCCCTCACGGATGGCGATGACACAGCAGTAGA
>NW_025281034.1:0-1208 GCF_018294505.1 Triticum aestivum
ATTTTAGAGCTATCCTTGGTTAAATAGGTCATTTTAGAGCTAAGTAAGGTTATTATGTCATTTTGGAGCTAGCTAAGCATGTGAAGTCATTTAGGAGCTAAACTATGTCATTTCTTAAGCATATTATGTCATTTTAGAGCTAGTTAAGCATATTAAGTCATTTTGGAGGAAAAGATGCTAAGTATAGGTCATTTTAGAGCTATCCTAGGTTAAATAGGTCATTTTGAAGCTAGCTAAGCATATTAAGTCATTTTGGTGGAAAAAAATGCTAAGTATAGGTCATTTTAGAGCTATCCTAGGTTAAATAGGTCATTTTGGAGCTAATTAAGCTTATAATGTAATTTTTGAGCTAGCTAAGCATATTGAGTCATTTTGGAGGAAAAAATGCTAAGTATAGGTCATTTTAGAGCTATAGTAGGTTAAATAGGTCATTTAGAGCTAAGTTAGGTTATTATGTGATTTTGGAGCTACCTAAGCATGTGAAGTCATTTAGGAGCTAAACTATGTCATTTCTTAAGCATATTATGTCATTTTAGAGCTAGTTAAGCATATTAAGTAATTTTGGAGGAAGAGATGCTAAGTATAGGTCATTTTAGAGCTATCCTAGGTTAAATAGGTCATTTTGAAGCTAGCTAAGCATATTAAGTCATTTTGGAGGAAACAAATGCTAAGTATAGGTCATTTTAGAGCTATCCTAGGTTAAATAGGTCATTTTGGAGCTAATTAAGCTTACTATGTAATCTTTGAGCTAGCTAAGCATATTGAGTCATGTTGGAGGAAACAATGCTAAGTATAGGTCATTTTAAAGCTATCCTAGGTTAAATAGGTCATTTTAGAGCTAAGTAAGGTTATTATGTCATTTTGAAGCTAGCTAAGCATGTGAAGTCATTTAGGAGCTAAACTATGTCATTTCTTAAGCATATTATGTCATTTTAGAGCTAGTTAAGCAGATTAAGTAATTTTGGAGGAAAAGATGCTAAGTATAGGTCATTTTAGAGCTATCCTAGGTTAAATAGGTCATTTTGAAGCTAGCTAAGCATATTAAGTTATTTTGGAGGGAAAAATGCTAAGTATAGGTCATTTTAGAGCTATCATAGGTTAAATAGGTCATTTTGGAGCTAATTAAGCTTATTATGTAATTTTTGAGCTAGTTAAGCATATTGAGTCATTTTGGTGGAAAAATGCTAACTATAGGTCATTTTAGAGCT
>NW_025281035.1:0-1208 GCF_018294505.1 Triticum aestivum
TTCATGAAGACACGATGATGGAGATCATGATGATGGAGATCATGGTGTCAAGCCGGTGACAAGATGATCATGGAGCCCCGAAGATGAAGATCAATGGAGCTATATGATATTGGCCATATCATGTCACAACTATATAATTGCATGTGATGTTTATTATGTTTATGCATCTTGTTTACTTAGGACGACGGTAGTAAATAAGATGATCCCTTACAAAAATTTCAAGAAGTGTTCTCCCCTAACTGTGCACCGTTGCTACAGTTCGTCGCTTCTAAGCACCACGTGATGATCGGGTGTGATGGATTCTTACGTTCACATACAACGGGTGTAAGACAGTTTTACACAGCGAAAACACTTAGGGTTAACTTGACGAGCCTAGCATGTGCAGACATGGCCTCGGAACACGGAGACCGAAAGGTCGAACATGAGTCGTATGGAAGATACGATCAACATGAGAATGTTCACCGATGATGACTAGTCCGTCTCACGTGATGATCGGACACGGCCTAGTCGACTCGGATCGTGTAACACTTAGATGACTAAAGGGATGTCTAATCTGAGTGGGAGTTCATAATTTGATTAGAACTTTATTATCATGAACTTAGTCTAAAACCTTTGCAAATATGTCTTGTAGATCAATGGCCAACGCTAATGTCAACATGAACTTCAACGCGTTCCTAGAGAAAACCAAGCTGAAAGATGATGGCAGCAACTATACGGACTGGGTCCGGAACCTGAGGATCATCCTCATAGGTGCCAGGAAACAATATGTCCTAGAAGGACCGCTAGGTGACGCTCCCGTCCCAGAGAACCAAGACATTATGAATGCTTGGCAGTCTCGTGCTGATGATTACTCCCTCGTTCAGTGCGGCATGCTTTACAGCTTAGAACCGGGGCTCCAAAAGCGTTTTGAGCACCACGGAGCATATGAGATGTTCGAAGAGCTGAAACTAGTTTTTCAAGCTCATGCCCGGGTCGAGAGATATGATGTCTCCGACAAGTTCTATAGTTGTAAGATGGAGGAAAACAGTTCTGTCAGTGAGCACATCCTGAAGATGTCTGGGTTGCACAACCGTATGACCCAGCTGAACATTAACCTCCCAGATGAGGCGGTCATTGACAGAATCCTCCAGTCGCTCCCACCAAGCTACAAGAGCTTTGTGATGAACTACAACATGCAGGGGATGGAAAAGACCATTCCTGAAGTGTTC
>NW_025281036.1:0-1208 GCF_018294505.1 Triticum aestivum
GATGACGTCGCTTTGAATGATGCATACTGAACGCAAAAATAGGCTGGAGTTCAAATAAGTTTAAAAAACATTGAAGTGCCCGGGTAACAGATGAGTTCTCGTCCGAAACCGTGATACTCCGAAAGAGATTGTCCAGTTTGTACATGACGTGCGTCCAGTTTTCGCTGTGACCCTCTCTACTCTTTTGCACATGCGAGGTGGGTGAAATGATGATACCATGCCAAGTTCCAACATTTTCAGAGTTCATTTTGTAGTGATTTTATATTTCACCGTCATTTAGCTCTCTAAACAAATCTGTAAATGACTGAAAACAGCAAATGAAGTCAGAACGTGTTGGAAATTGATGACGTCGCTTTTAATGATGCATACCGAACACAAAAATAGGCTGGAGTTAAAATAAGTTTAAAAAACATTGAAGTGCCCGGGTAACAGATGAGTTCTCGTCCGAAACCCTGATACTCCGAAAGAGATTGTCCAGTTTGTACACGAGGTGCGTCAAGTTTTTGCCGTGACCCTCTCTACTCTTTTGCACATGCTATGCGGGTGAAATGATCATACCATGCCAAGTTCCAACATTTTCAGAGTTCATTTTGTAGTGATTTTCAATTTCACCGTCATTTAGCTCTCTAAACAAATCGGTAAATGACTAAAAACAGCAAAAGATGTCAGAACATGTTGGAAATTGATGACGTCGCTTTGAATGATGCATACCGAACACAGAAATAGGCTGGAGTTCAAATAAGTTTAAAAAACATTGAAGTGCCCGGGTAACAGATGAGTTCTCGTCCGAAACCCTGATACTCCGAAAGAGATTGTCCAGTTTGTACACGAGGTGCGTCCAGTTTTTGCCGTGACCCTCTCTACTCTTTTGCACATGCTACGCGGGTGAAATGATCATACCATGCCAAGTTCCAACATTTTCAGAGTTCATTTTGTAGTGATTTCCAATTTCACCATCATTTAGCTCTCTAAACAAATCGGTAAATGACTGAAAAAAGCAAACGATGTCAGAACGTGTTGGAAATTGATGACGTCGCTTTGAATGATGCATACTGAACGCAAAAATAGGCTGGAGTTCAAATAAGTTTTAAAAACATTGAAGTGCCCGTGTAACAGATGAGTTCTCGTCCGAAACCCTGATACTCCGAAAGAGATTGTCCAGTTTGTACACGAGGTGCGTCCAGTTTTCGCCGTGACCCTCTCTACTC
>NW_025281037.1:0-1208 GCF_018294505.1 Triticum aestivum
GGTTCTGTGAACGCGTTGGACTCGCCGGGGTGACCAAATGGTCACCGGAGCTGCGTCGACGGCGAGCTCGGCGACGGCGGAGGTTCGGCCGTGGTGGAGATGAAGCTACGGTGAGGGAACGAGGGGGAGAAGAGGGGGAAACGGTGGCGTAGCTCACCGCGGTTGCAGTGGGCGTCGAAGCGGGCTCGGGGACGCGCTGGAGACGGCGAATTCGTCGGCGACGGTGGTCGGAGCCCGAAGAGGGGAACGGCGACGTGGCGGCGATGCAGGGCTTCCGGGGACTCGTGGAGCGGTGGGGAGGAAGAGGGAGTTGTGGCGGAGCTTCTGAGCTACTCGGGGGAGCGAGGGGTGGCCGGAGACAGTGGCTACGGCGAACGGCGGCGACGGTGTGCTTCGGCCGAGAGCGAGAGAGAGCGAGGGAGAAACGGGGGAGAGTGAGCGAGAGCAGGGGGGATCAGGACGGGCTGCGGGCGTCGTCCACGCGGCCAGGAGGGCGTCGGCAAGCAGGAGGTGGCCGCGCGGCCGCGCACGCGCGAGCACGCAGCAGCTTCGGGGCGTGGGGAGGAAGACGACGGGGAGCTACAGTGTTGGGCTGGGTCGGCTGCTAGCTGGGCCGGCCAGCTGGCCGGGCCGCACAGGTAAGTCTTTCCCCTTTCTTTTTTGTTTTCTGTTTTATTTAATATATCTGCAACTTTGTTGAATTAAATAAAATACCTAGGCAACTCCGAAATTCACCAAACTACTCCTGGTCCATAGTTGGATTATTTCCAACATGAAACATTTTAGTTTGGAGATATTTGAGCATTTAAATATTTTATATTATTTTAAATGCCCAAATTCAAATATCTATGATTTAATTCAAAGACCCTATGATGGCCTAGAAAAATGTGCACCACTTTTGTCAGAGGTTCTGAACCAAGGCTAAAATGATGGACATTTTAGAAGGGCATTTCAGGTTCATTGAAAAATTATTTTAGTAACCCTAGTTGGTTTCAGAGGGGACTGGGGGTTCTGTCATCCCCATTTCAAGTTTCTGATGAATGAGTAAACATGATGCAACACTCTAATGCATGACTAGCTAGGGTGTGACAACTCACCCCCACTCAAAAGAATCTCGTCCCGAGATTTGGGTTCCTCCGCGAAGAAGGCGGGATACTCGAGTCGAAGACGATCCTCCCTTTCCCAAGTTGCTTCATCTTCAGAATGGT
>NW_025281038.1:0-1208 GCF_018294505.1 Triticum aestivum
GCCGATTCTGACCCGTTTCTTGGATTATTACTCACTGTTTTGGGGTCCCAAAGCGATTTCCTTAGTAGTATAACCCCAAGGTGCGCTTACATGTCGGTCATGAACATTGGCTGTTTTGGCCGATTCTGGCCCGTTTCATGAACTATTACTCAATGCTTTGGGGTCCAGGAGTGGTTTCCATGGTTACCAAACCCTCGAGTGCGTTTACGTGTCGGTCGTAAACACTCGCTCTTTTGGCCAATTCTGGCCTGTTTCATGGACTATTACTTACTATTTTGGGGTCCTAGAGTGACTTCCACAATTAACAAACCCTGGGGTGCGTTTATGTGTCGGTCATCAACACTCGCTGTTTTGGCCGATTCTGGCCCGTTTCTTGGATTATTACTCACCGTTTTGGGGTCGCGAAGCGATTTCCATAATTGTTGAACCCCAAGGTCTGCTTACGTGTCGATCATCAACACTGGCAGTTTTGGCCGATTCTGGCCCGTTTGATGGACTATTACTCACTGTTTTTGGGTCCCGGAGTGGTTTCCATGGTTAACAAACCATGCGGTGTGTTTACATGTCGGTCATCAACGCTCACAATTTTGGCTTATTCTGACCTGTTTCTTCGAATATTACTCACTGTTTTGGGGTCCCGAAGCGATTTCCATAGGTGTTGGTCATCAACACTGGCAGTTTTGACCGATTCTGGCCCGGTTCTTGGACTATTACTCACTGTTTTGGGGTGCCAGAGCGATTTCCATAGTTGTCGTACCCCAAGAAGCGCTTACGTGTCGGTCATCAACACTGGCAGTTTTGGACGATTGTAGCCCGTTTCGTGGACGATTACTCACTATTTGGGGTTCCCGGAGTGATTTCCATGATTAACGAACCCTGGGGTGCGTTTACGTGTCGGTGATCAATACTGGTAGTTTTGGCCGATTCTGACCCGTTTCTTGGATTATTACTCACTGTTTAGGGGTCCCGAAGCGATTTCCATAATTGTTGAACCCCAAGGTCCGCTTACGTGTCGGTCATCAACACTGGCAGTTTTGGCCGATTCTGGCCCGTTTTGTGGACTACTACTCACTATTTTGGGGTCCTGGAGTGATTTCCACGATTAACGAACCCTGGAGTGCGTTTACGTGTCCGGCATCAACAATCACAATTTTGGCCGATTCTGACCCGTTTCTTGGATTATTACTCACTGTTTTGGGGTCCCAAAG
>NW_025281039.1:0-1208 GCF_018294505.1 Triticum aestivum
TTGGGTTGAATTGATCACAGACTTCGACTTAGGAATAACCTACACCCCAGGGAAAGCCAACGTCATGGCTGATGCGCTAAGTCGTAAATCTTATTGTAACAACCTGATGTTACAACAAAGTCAACCGCTTCTCCATGAGGACTTTCGGAAGCTTAACCTTCACATTGTACCTCAAGGTTTTCTTTCCACCTTGGTGGCAAAACCTACTCTTACGGATCAAATCATCGCTGCCCAAAAGCGAGATAAGGGAATATCTAAAATCAAAGAGAACATTGCTAGCGGAGGTGCTAGTTGTTTCTCCACAAATGATCATGGTGTTGTGTACTTTGAGAACCGTCTAGTGGTTCCCAAGAACCAGCATCTACGGCAGTTGATCCTTAAGGAAGCTCATGAATCTCCTCTCACCATTCATCCCGGTAGTACTAAGATGTATCAGGACCTACGCCAGAGGTTCTGGTGGACTAGGATGAAAAGAGAAATTGCTCAGTATATTGCTAATTGCGACGTCTGTCGTCGTGTAAAAGCAGAGCATCAACGGCCTGCTGGCACCCTTCAACCCTTAGTTATTCCTGAATGGAAATGGGATAAAATTGGTATGGATTTCATTACCGGTTTTCCGAGGACCAAGAGAGGGAATAATGCTATTTTCGTCGTGGTCGATCGTCTTTCCAAAGTAGCCCATTTCTTACCTGTTCGTGAGAGTATAACCGCTAGTCAGCTGGCAGACTTATACATCTCCCGAATAGTGTCCCTTCATGGTGTTCCTTTGGAAATTAACTCGGATCGAGGAAGTCTTTTCACCTCTCGATTTTGGGAAAGTTTCCAAAATGCTATGGGAACCCGTCTCTCCTTTAGCACCGCTTTCCACCCTCAGTCAAGTGGTCAAGTGGAACGCGTCAACCAAATTCTAGAAGACATGCTTCGAGCCTCTGTTATCTCGTTCGGAATGGACTGGGAGAAGTGCCTTCCATTTGCCGAATTCGCTTACAACAACAGCTATCAATCTAGCTTGGGTAAAGCCCCTTTTGAAGTTCTCTATGGACGACGATGTCGAACACCCCTTAACTGGTCAGAGACCGGGGAAAGACAATTCTTTGGCCCGGATATGATTCAGGAAGCAGAAGAACAAGTTCGTATCGTTCGTGAAAAGTTGAAAACAGCCCAATCTCGTCAAAAGAGTCAATATGACCGAAAACATAAGGCTATGA
>NW_025281040.1:0-1208 GCF_018294505.1 Triticum aestivum
TGCTTACGTGTTGATCATCAACACTCGCAGTTTTGGCTGATTCTAGCCCGTTTCATGGACTATTAATCACCGTTTTGGGGTCCCAAAGCGATCTCCATGGTTGTCGAACTCCAAGGTGCGCTTACTTGTCGGTCATCAAGAATCACAGTTTGGGCCGATTCTGGCCCGTTTCTTGGACTATTGCTCTACTTTGGGGTGTCGGAGTCATTTCCACGATTAACGAACCCCGAGGTGCGTTTACGTGTCGGTCATCAACACTCACATATTCGGCCGATTCTAGTCCGTTTCATGCACTATTACTCAGCGTTTTGGGGACCCAGAGCGATTTTCATGATTGATGATCCCCGGGTGCGTTTATGTGTTCGTCGTCAACACTCACGGTTTTGGCCAATCCTGACATGTTTCGTGGATTATTACTCACAGTTTTGTGGTCCCGAAGCGATTTCCATAGTTGGTGAACCCCAAGGTGTGCTTATGTGTTGGTCATCAACACTCGCAGTTTTGGCCGATTCTGGCCCGTTTCATGGACTATTACTCACCGTTTTGGGGTCCCAAAGCGATTTCCATGGTTGTCGACCTCCAAGGTGCGCTCATGTGTGGGTCATCAACAATCATAGTTTGGGTCGATTCTTGCCCGTTTCTTGGACTATTACCCTATTTTGGGGTCTCGGAGTCATTTCCACGATTGACGAACCCCAGGGTGCGTTTACGTGTCGGTCATCAACACTCACATATTCGGCTGAATTGTGTCCGTTTCGTGCACTATTACTCAGTGTTTTGGGGACCCAGAGCGATTTCCACGATTGATGAACCCCGGGTGCGTTTATGTGTCCGTCGTCAACACTCACAGTTTTGTCCAATTCTAACCTGTTTCATGGACTATTACTCACCGTTTTGGGGTCCCGAAGCGATTTCCATAGTTGTTGAACTCCAAGGTGTGCTTACGTGGTGATCATCAACACTCGCAGTTTTGGCCGATTCTAGCCCGTTTCATGGACTATTAATCACCGTTTTGGGGTCCCAAAGCGATCTCCATGGTTGTCGAACTCCAAGGTGCGCTTACTTGTCGGTCATCAAGAATCACAGTTTGGGCCGATTCTGGCCCGTTTCTTGGACTATTGCTCTACTTTGGGGTGTCGGAGTCATTTCCACGATTAACGAACCCCGAGGTGCGTTTACGTGTCGGTCATCAACACTCACATATTCGG
>NW_025281041.1:0-1208 GCF_018294505.1 Triticum aestivum
AAAAAAATTAGGGTTAGTTCATCATATCCGAACCAATCTGAGCCTTTGCATAATCTTTTTAGGGTTTTGCTTTGTTGAATTTGCGGTTGCATCGTCGTGTCTAGTTGCTGGTCTTAGAGTCTAGTCTTTTAGAGTTTCGAGTTCTGGTCATAAGTTGTCACGCCGCCGCCACACCATCATCATCGCCCCTGCCATCTACCACCACCGCTTATCCGCCACCGCTCCGAATCCGTATCCATATACCACCACCGATCCATATCCATATACTACCACTGCTACCACCACCGCTGCCATATACCACCACCATATATCCACCACCAATCCGAGTTCCTTGCATATTGGGTTTGTTTTCGAGATCCATCTAGATTCCGATTCGTGTTTCCTTGCCGGAGTCGGGTAGCCACGCTCCGTTTAGGCCCAAAAATTTTCGAAAACCCATTTTTCGAAAAAAAATTTGGCTATCCTATTTTTAGGTGTTTCTGAGTGTTTTGAGACAGGTGCCATTATAGAAAGTTTTTTTTGACCTGTTTCCAGTTTTTGGGTCCGGGCAGCCGAAAAAAAAAATTTTGGTCGAAAAAAAAATTTCGTGCCCATCCTGTCAGTTTGACCTAGGAAGAGTTTTGAGACACTCGCCATTACAGTGATTTTTCGCAAAAAAAAAGCAGCGCAAAAAAAGAGCGCCAAAAAAAAAAGAGCGAAAAAAAAAATTCTGAGTGTGCTTTTCCCTTGTTTACGTGTCGCGCCGTGATTTTGTTGGTGTTCTAGGCTCGCGTCTCTAGCACAGTCTAGCCTAGGACCAGCACAGTACCATCGTTGAGCGTTTATTCAACTTTGCATCTCTGAATTGATTATTGCTGACCCTTTTTGCTACCATACTATAAGCCTTCCCAGCTCCACATACATCTACGTCGTGTGTTTGACTCTCCCTGGTAATCGCTCTATCCAAGCTTTGAGAGTTTTTGACTACAACGGTTGCCGATCACCGCCTGCTGCTGGGTAAGAACTGGTAAGAATTTGAGATTTGCTTGACGGATTTGTGATACACCACCACCACTTCTTAGTAGTCTGTAGGATCATATTCTTGTGTGTTTCTATTGCTGCTAACCATGCCAGGATCACAAGCCGACGAGATTGACTGGGAGAACTTATCGAACAAGGAGCTTCATGATAAGTTTCAGCAAATGATGACTGAACAGGTACAAGATGTG
>NW_025281042.1:0-1208 GCF_018294505.1 Triticum aestivum
GGGGTGCGTTTACGTTTGGTCATCAACACTCTTAATTTCGGCCAATTCTGGTCCGTTTCGTGCATTATTACTCACTTTTTTGGGTCCCAGAGGGATTTCCATGATTGACGATCCCAGGAGTGCATTTACGTGTCCGTCGTCAACACTCACAGTTTTGGCCAATTCTGACCCGTTTCGTGGACTATTACTCACCGTTTTGGGGTCCCCAAGCGATTTCCACAGTCGTTCAACCCCAAGGTGCGCTTACGTGTCGGTCGTCAACACTCGCAGTTTTGGCCGATTCTGACCCGTTTCGTGGACTATGACTCACCATTTTGGGGTCCTAGAGTGATTTCCACGTTAACGAACCCCTGAGTGTGTTTACGTGTCAGTCATCAATAATCCTAGGTTTGTCCGATTCTGGGCTCTTTCATGGACTATTACTCACCGTTTTGGGGTCCCAAAACGCTTTCCATGGTTGTCGAACCCCAAGGAGTGCTATGTGTTGGTCGTCAACACTCGTAGTTTGGGTCGGTTCTGGACCGTTTCTTGGACTATACTTAGTTTTGGGGTCCCGAAGTGATTTCCACGATTGTTGAACCTCGGGGTGCGTTTATGTTTGGTTATCAACACTCTCAATTTCGGCCAATTCTGGTCCGTTTCATGCACTATTACTCACCGTTTTGGGTCCCAGAGGGATTTCCATGATTGACGATCCCAGGACTGCATTTACGTGTCCGTCGTCAACACTCACAGTTTTGGCCAATTCTGACCCGTTTCATGCACTATTACTCACCGTTTTGGGTCCCAGAGGGATTTCCATGATTGGCGATCCCAGGAGTGCATTTACGTGTCCGTCGTCAACACTCACAGTTTTGGCCAATTCTGACCCATTTCATGGACTATTACTCACCGTTTTGGGGTCCCCAAGCGATTTCCACAGGCGTTCAACCCCAAGGTGCGCCTACGTGTCGGTCGTCAACACACGCAGTTTTGGCCGATTCTGACCCGTTTCGTGGACTATTACTCACTATTTTGGGGTCCTGGAGTGATTTCCACGATTAACGAACCCCTGAGTGCGTTTACATGTCGGTCATCAATAATCCTAGGTTTGTCTGATTCTGGGCTCTTTCATGGACTATTACTCACCGTTTTGGGGTCCCAAAACGCTTTCCATGGTTGTCGAACCCCAAGTAGTGCTATGTGTTGGTCGTCAACACTCGTAGTTT
>NW_025281043.1:0-1208 GCF_018294505.1 Triticum aestivum
AGACGTAGGGCTGTTACTTCTTCCGAGAAGGGCCTGAACTCGTACATCCTTTGTGCTTACAACCTCTCCATAGCTAGGACCTTGCCTCTCTATACCTACCCCCACACTCTACTGTCAGGCTTAGAACCACGACAGTTGGCGCCCACCGTGGGGCAGGTGTTTTAGCGATTTTGTGGAGAAGTTGCGATTCTTCCGAGTATTTTCATCATGGTGTCTGCTGGAGTTTTGATCGAGGGTCAAGAGATCCGTCTCGGCACTCTCACCTTCATCGCCGACGACTCCGCATGGCTCCAAGAGGCTCCACTCGACGTAGATGCGCTCCCCGTCCGCGGTGCGACGCATTTTCGCGCATGTGTCCGCGGCGTTCTACTGCGGCAACCGTCGACCCAGTATCGGTCGGTTCCTCCGTCTTCCACCCTCCCGGTCTCCCGCCAGCGCAAGCGCTCAGGCCGGTCGAGGCTTCAGCGATGGGTGAGTCACGCGGTGGCTCGCCAGTCGGCCACTACACAAGTTGCAGCAATCGAGCCCAACGAATCTCTCTACGGCTTGTTCGATCAGTCGACTGGCTCCGGAGAGACTGCATCCGAGTGCGGAAGCAGTGATCCAGCGGCGGAAATCTTGATGGTCGACGGGCCCCATAGCCCTCCCGGCTTCGCCCGCGGTGGTGGAGCAGGTGACGGCGGCGACCCTGCTCGAGGTTACGAAGAGTACCAGCCCGAGCCACTCGACTCTCTGCAAAGAGAAGAGCTTCGCCGCAGGAACGAGGATCCCCTGCGTATTCCCATCGTAGGAGAAACCCCCGAGGCTCGTGCCTTGGAGGAGGCGCGTCTGGCCAATTTGGCCGAGCGCACTCGACTGGAGAACCTTCAGCGAGCACTCGACGAGCGCGCGCGGCAACGAGTTCCCGACACCAGTCGACGTCAACTCTTCCCGCCGACTCAGGTATATCGAACCCCAATTCAGAATTTAGCAGCTGCGACCCGTATAGCAGAGTCCATTCAGCCTTCGCAGTCAGAAGCTGGCAGAGGTTTGCTGCAGATCAGGGATCTACTCCGGGCAGCAGGAGATCAGAATTCAGCCGTGTCTCAGTCGCGCAACAGAATTCACAGTCGATCTGTCACTGTGAATACGGTTCAGTCGGCTCATAGCCCCAGATCGCCTCCGCGGCGCGAAGGGCGTGAGTATCGGCGAGATCAATATGGCGACAG
>NW_025281044.1:0-1208 GCF_018294505.1 Triticum aestivum
GGGGGGGGGAGTAAGTAGTATATATAGGGCATCACCTGTATTAGGCAACGGTTGTAATGGTAGTAAGAATGACAATCATCTTTGCAGTGGACCTGGGAGTGGCAAGCATAAGGGACGAAGGCGGGGGTAACATGTCGGATGCGATCATACCAGCACTAAAGCACCGGATCCCATCAGAACTCCGAAGTTAAGCGTGCTGGGGTGAGAGTCGTACTAGGATGGGTGTCCTCGTGTTGCATTCCCTTTTTAATTATTTTTTGCGCCTCGTGACAAACATATCGCATGTGCGCGATATATATTAACCCCGTTATATTATTTTTGACATTTGCGATATGTTTTAGCTCGCTGCTCATTGGTCACGCGTCTAGAGGCGGCTTTGTGGCGCGAGGAGCGCGTTCTGAAAGGGGTAAAAAAATATGTTTTGCTGCGGTATAGAGGGAGGGGTGGAAACAGTGGTAAACTTGTAGCCGTGTTTGAGGGGGGGGAGTAAGTAGTATATATAGGGCATTATCCATTATTAGGCAACGGTTGTAATGGTAGTAAGAATGACAATCATCTTTGCAGTGGACCTGGGAGTGGCAAGCATAAGGGACGAAGGCGGGGGTAACATGTCGGATGCGATCATACCAGCACTAAAGCACCGGATCCCATCAGAACTCCGAAGTTAAGCGTGCTTGGGCGAGAGTAGTACTAGGATGGGTGACCTCCTGGCAAGTCCTCGTGTTGCATTCCCTTTTTAATTATTTTTGCGGCTCGTGACAAACATATCGCATGTGCGTGATATATATTAACCCCGTTATATTATTTTTGACATTTGCGATATGTTTTAGCTCGCTGCTCATTGGTCACGCGTCTAGAGGCAGCTTTGTGGCGCGAGGAGCGCGTTCTGAAAGGGGTAAAAAAATACGTGTTGCTGCGGTATAGAGGGAGGGGTGGAAACCGTGGTAAACTCGTCTCCGTGTTTGAGGGGGGGGAGTAAGTAGTATATATAGGGCATTATCCTTTATTAGGCAACGGTTGTAATGGTAGTAAGAATGACAATCATCTTTGCAGTGGACCTGGGAGTGGCAAGCATAAGGGACGAAGGCGGGGGTAACATGTCGGATGCGATCATACCAGCACTAAAGCACCGGATCCCATCAGAACTCCGAGGGTGGGGTGGAAACCGTGGTAAACTCGTCTCCGTGTTTGAGGGGGGGGAGTAAGTA
>NW_025281046.1:0-1208 GCF_018294505.1 Triticum aestivum
GGCTTCTCCGGATCCTCCTCTGGCGGTAGGGTGAAATTTGCCTTCAGCTCAGTCCAAAGATCATCTTTCTGCATATCATTGACATAAGACACCTCAGGGTCTTCCTTCTTAGGCTTATACCATTGTTGGATGCTGATCGGGATCTTGTCCCTAACTAGAACCCCGCACTGAGCAGCAAATGCATCCTTTGTTCGGATGGGTTCAATCGGTTGGCCGTCGCGCGCGATTGCTGTGATCTCAAACCTTTCATCCGAGCGCAACTTTCTCTTCGGGCCTCGTCTCTTTACCGAAGTTGTGCTCGATCCGGGGGGCTAGAAAAAAGAAGAAAGACGAGTGTTAATTAATATGTGTACATACCAAAACAATGAATGCATCAATTAGCTAGTCAGCACAGGCTTAACTAATATATTTACCTGGCCGGACTCTGTTCGGTCACCGGATCCGTCACCACGGGCTCCTTCTTGCACCAGCATTAGGTCACCGGAGCCATCATAATCATGTCTTTCCTCCTCCACTCTTCGATCACCGTAGCCTGCTTCATCACCCTGTTCTTCCAGACCATCATTGTCGTTAAGATACGACAAGATATCACCTCCGGCTAAGATATGTCCCCCAACACCTCTTATGCTTGCTCGTCTCGTCCGTGCTCCATTGTTTCTGCAAATATTACAACATGGCAATTATTACACAAACATGACAGCAGGTGGATATATTAGTGCAAACGTAGACCTAGCTTATTCCGGGTTTGGGGTGGCCTAGGCAACGCTTCAAGGGTAGGGGCGCGGCGGGAGGGGGTAGGAGACCGACATCGTTTTTTTCTAGGGTTTGAGTGTCCTCGAGAGTTTTGGTCGAGCGAGAGGGCCGGGGGGTGCTCCCGTGGTATAAGTTATCACGGTCGAGAGGGGGTATAAATATTGACCGTCCATCATGTCGAAGTTATCTGGGAGGGAGTTATATATATCGACAACGACGACATACATACATGGGAAAATAATGTTATCGGGGAGGGGGTATATCGACCCCCCCCCACGTGTTGAAGTTATCGGGAGGGGGTTATATCGACAACGACGACATACGTACATGAGAAAATAATATTATCGGCGGGGAGGGGGTATATCGACCCCCCCCCTCGTGTTGAAGTTATCGGGAGAGGCGTATATCGACGACGACAGACCCGATAAAACATAAGAAAACGAAGAAGAAATAAA
>NW_025281047.1:0-461 GCF_018294505.1 Triticum aestivum
GACGTCATCAATTTTCAAAACTTTCTGACATCATTTGCTATTTTTAGTCATTTACTGATTTGTTTAGAGAGCTAAATGACCGTGAAATTGAAAATTACTACAAAATGAACTCTGAAAATGTCGAAACTTGGCATGGTATCATCATTTCACCCACATAGCATGTGCAAAAGAGTAGAGAGGGTTAAGGCAAAAACTGGACGCACTTCGTGTACAAACTGGACAATCTCTTTCGGAGTATCAGGGTTTCAGACGAGAACCCATCTGTTACACTAGCACTTAATTTTTTTAAACTTATTACAACTCAAGACTTTTTTTGCGTTCCGTATGCACCATTCAAAGCGACGTCATCAATTTTCTACACTTTCTGACATCATTTGCTATTTTTCAGTCATTTACCGATTTGTTTAGAGAGCTAAATGACCGTGAAATTGAAAATCTCTACAAAATGAACTCTGAAAATG
>NW_025281047.1:471-1208 GCF_018294505.1 Triticum aestivum
ACGCACCATTCAAAGCGACGTCATCAATTTTCTACACTTTCTGACATCATTTGCTATTTTTCAGTCATTTACCGATTTGTTTAGAGAGCTAAATGACCGTGAAATTGAAAATCTCTACAAAATGAACTCTGAAAATGTCGAAACTTGGCATGGTATCATCATTTCACCCACATAGCATGTGCAAAAGAGTAGAGAGGGTTACGGCAAAAACTGGACGCACTTCGTTTACAAACTGGACAATCTCTTTCGGAGTATCAGGGTTTCGGACGAGAACTCATCTGTTACACTAGCACTTAATTTTTTTAAACTTATTACAACTCAAGACTTTTTTTGCGTTCTGTACGCACCATTCAAAGCGACGTCATCAATTTTCAACACTTTCTGACATCATTTGCTATTTTTCAGTCATTTACCGATTTGTTTAGAGAGCTAAATGACCGTGAAATTGAAAATCAGTACAAAATGAACTCTGAAAATGTCAAAACTTGGCATGGTATCATCATTTCACCCACATAGCATGTGCAAAAGAGTAGAGAGGGTTACGGCAAAACCTGGACGCACTTCGTGTACAAACTGGACAATCTCTTTCGAAGTATCAGTGTTTCTGACGAGAACTCATCTGTTACATGGGCACTTCATTTTTTTAAACTTATTACAAATCCAGACTTTTTTGCGTTCTGTACGCACCATTCAAAGCGACGTCATCAATTTTCAACACTTTCTGACATCATTTGCTA
>NW_025281048.1:0-1208 GCF_018294505.1 Triticum aestivum
ATGGAGATCAAGGTGTCGCGCCGGTGACGATGGTGATCATGACGGTGCTTCGGAGATGGAGATCACAAGCACAAGATGATGATGGCCATATCATATCACTTATATTGATTGCATGTGATGTTTATCCTTTTATGCATCTTATCTTGCTTTGATTGACGGTAGCATTATAAGATGATCTCTCACTAAATTATCAAGAAGTGTTCTCCCTGAGTATGCACCGTTGCCAAAGTTCGTCGTGCCCAGACACCACGTGATGATCGGGTGTGATAAGCTCTACGTCCATCTACAACGGGTACAAGCCAGTTTTGCACACGCAGAATACTCAGGTTAAACTTGACGAGCCTAGCATATGCAGATATGGCCTCGGAACACGGAGACCGAAAGGTCGAGCGTGAATCATATAGTAGATATGATCAACATAATGATGTTCACCAATGAAACTACTCCATCTCACGTGATGATCGGACATGGTTTAGTTGATTTGGATCACGTGATCACTTAGAGGATTAGAGGGATGTCTATCTAAGTGGGAGTTCTTAAGTAATATGATTAAATTGAACTTAAATTTATCATGAACTTAGTCCTGGTAGTAT
The DNA here is from genome assembly GCF_018294505.1 of Triticum aestivum. Classification (NCBI taxonomy): domain Eukaryota; kingdom Viridiplantae; phylum Streptophyta; class Magnoliopsida; order Poales; family Poaceae; genus Triticum; species Triticum aestivum. The sequence goes on from NW_025281048.1 coordinate 594, forward strand.
TTTGCAAATCATGTTGTAGATCAATAGCTCGCGTTGTTGCTTCCCTGTGTTTATTTTGATATGTTCCTAGAGAAAATTGTGTTGAAAAATGTTAGTAGCAATGTTGCGGATTTGGTCCGTGATCTGAGGTTAAATCCTCATTGCTGCACAGAAGAATTATGTCCTTAATGCACCGCTAGGTGACGGACCTATTGCAGGAGCAAATGCAGACGTTATGAACGTTTGGCTAGCTCAATATGATGACTACTTGATAGTTTAAGTGCACCATGCTTAACGGCTTAGAATCGGGACTTCAAAGACGTTTTGAATGTCATGGACCATATGAGATGTTCCAGGAGTTGAAGCTAATATTTCAAGCAAATACCCGAGTTGAGAGATATGAAGTCTCCAACAAGTTCTATAGCTAAAAGATGGAGGAGAATCGCTCAACTAGTGAGCATGTGCTCAGATTGTCTGAGTACTACAATCGCTTGAATCAAGTGGGAGTTAATCTTCCAGATAAGATAGTGATTGACAGAATTCTCTAGTCACCATCACCAAGTTAGTAGAACTTCGTGATGAACTATGACATGCAAGGGATAACGGAAACGATTCCCAAGCTCTTCGTAATGCGGA
>NW_025281049.1:0-1208 GCF_018294505.1 Triticum aestivum
TCTCGGGGACTACACCCAGTGGGTGCACTCAGCGTGCCCCCACTGGTTTGCGAAATCCAGTCGACCAGTCGACTGACAGAAAGATTGACATCATAAAGCCTAAGGCCGACTGCCAGCAGTCGACCTTAGCCTTGGGGACTACACCCAGTGGGTGCACTCAGCGTGCCCCCACCGGTTTGCGAAATCCAGTCGACCAGTCGACTGACAGAAAGATTGACATCATAAAGCCTAAGGCCGACTGCCAGCAGTCGACCTTAGCCTTGGGGACTACACCCAGCGGGTGCACTCAGCGTGCCCCCGCTAACACGGAGTTTATCCGACACACCCAGTGGGTGACTAATATAAATTCCGGAAAAGAAAAGTTTTTGGTAGCATATCCAATAGAACAAACAGCGGTCGACTGACCTGGACATTGCTTTGGAGGGCAGAACTGGCGTCATAAGCGGCCTGGCTCGCGTCCCGGATGGTCTTCAGCTGCTCCATCATGAGTCCCGCCTGGCGTATCGCCTCCTTCGCTGCGCCAGCTTGGTCCTCTGGGACGTGGTGCGTCATGAAGACGGAAGGCTGCTGAGCACTCGTCAGTGGAGTCGCGAAGGTCACCGTGTGTCGAGTGGTGTTCTCTTCCTCTACAGTCAGAATTTCAGGCGCTGACACATCCTGAGGCACCTTACTGGCGGACGCTTTCCGACTCCTCCTGTGCTTCAGCGGCTCTTCATCCTCATCATCATCAGGAAGATCGATAACAGTGTTGGGTGGAGCTGCGGAGAAGGGTCAGGATCAGAGATCGCGAGTCAGTCGACTAAGAATGGTATTAAGAACACAGTACCTGGATTCGAAGTTGCTGCATCCTCCATCTCGTGGTCATCGGCCCGGGCCGAGGTCTCAGAAGTAGCAGCACTGCAACTCCAAAGGATCAGTCGACTAACCTCAGCGTCGACCAGAGATAAAGTTCGCACAGAATAAGAAAATATGAGCAACACAATTACCCTGATATGGTGGGGATGGACACCTTCATCTTCGGCAGGAGCTTGGTCGGCTTCGATGAGGCCGCCCTGGGCTGTTTCGGCGCCTTTTCAGTCGGCGCCGGAGAGGTGGTCCGAGGGCGCTTGGTCGACTGAGTGGCAGTCGCAACCCCCTTACCACGTTCGGTCGAAGGGTCGTGGACAAGCTTCGACCGCCTTTCTGAGCGCGGTGGAACGACCTCCTCC
>NW_025281050.1:0-1208 GCF_018294505.1 Triticum aestivum
ACTTCAATGTTTTTTAAACTTATTTGAACTCCACCCTATTTTTCCGTTCAGTATGCATCTTTCAAAGCGACGTCATCAATTTCCAACACGTTCTGACATCATTTGCTGTTTTTCAGTCATTTACCAATTTGTTTAGAGAGCTAAATGACGGTGAAATTGAAAATCACTACAAAATGAACTCTGAAAATGTTGGAACTTGGCATGGTATCATCATTTCGCCCGCATAGCATGTGCAAAAGAGTAGAGAGGGTCACGGCGAAAACTGGACGCACCTCGTGTACAAACTGGACAATCTCTTTCGGAGTATCAGGGTTTCGGACGAGAACTCATCTGTTACACGGGCACTTCAATGTTTTTTAAACTTATTTGAACTCCAGCCTATTTTTCCATTCAGTATGCATCATTCAAAGCGACGTCATCAATTTCCAACACGTTCTGACATCATTTGTTGTTTTTCAGTCATTTACCGATTTGTTTAGAGAGCTAAATGACGGTGAAATTGAAAATCACTACAAAATGAACTCTCAAAATGTTGGAACTTGGCATGGTATCATCATTTCGCCCGCATAGCATGTGCAAAAGAGTAGAGAGGGTCACGGCGAAAACTGGACGCACCTCGTGTACAAACTGGACAATCTCTTTCGGAGTATCAGGGTTTCGGCCGAGAACTCATCTGTTACACGGGCACTTCAATGTTTTTTAAACTTATTTGAAATCCACCCTATTTTTGCGTTCAGTATGCATCATTCAAAGCGACGTCATCAATTTCTAAAACGTTCTAACATCATTTGCTGTCTTTCAGTTATTTACCGATTTGTTTAGAGAGCTAAATGACGTTGAAATTGAAAATCACTACAAAATGAACTCTCAAAATGTTGGAACTTGGCATGGTATCATCATTTCGCCCGCATAGCATGTGCAAAAGAGTAGAGAGGGTCACGGCGAAAACTGGACGCACCTCGTGTACAAACTGGACAATCTCTTTCGGAGTATCAGGGTTTCGGACGAGAACTCATCTGTTACACGGGCACTTCAATGTTTTTTAAACTTATTTGAACTCCACCCTATTTTTCCGTTCAGTATGCATCTTTCAAAGCAACATCATCAATTTCCAACACGTTCTGACATCATTTGTTGTTTTTCAGTCATTTACCGATTTATTTAGAGAGCTAAGTGACGGTGAAATGGAAAATCACTACAAAATGAAC
>NW_025281051.1:0-1208 GCF_018294505.1 Triticum aestivum
AGTATTTGGGGCAGTTCCGCTTCCAGTGACCACTTCCCTTGCAATAAAAGCACTCAGTCTCAGGCTTGGGTCCATTCCTTGGCTTCTTCCCAGTAACTGGCTTACCGGGCGCGGCAACTCCCTTGCCGTCCTTCTTGAAGTTCTTCTTACCCTTGCCCTTCTTGAACTTAGTGGTTTTATTCACCATCAACACTTGATGTTCTTTTCTGATCTCCACCTCCGCTGATTTCAGCATTGAATATACCTCGGGAATGGTCTTTTCCATCCCCTGCATATTGAAGTTCATCACAAAGCTCTTGTAGCTTGGTGGAAGCGACTGAAGGATTCTGTCAATGACCGCGTCATCCGGGAGATTAACTCCCAGCTGAGACAAGCGGTTGTGTAACCCAGACATTCTGAGTATATGCTCACTAACAGAACTATTTTCCTCCATTTTACAGCTGAAGAACTTGTCGGAGACTTCATATCTCTCGACCCGGGCATGAGCTTGGAAAACCATTTTCAGCTCTTCGAACATCTCATATGCTCCATGCTTCTCAAAACGCTTTTGGAGCCCCGGTTCTAAGCTGTAAAGCATGCCGCACTGAACGAGGGAGTAATCATCAGCACGTGATTGCCAAGCGTTCATAACGTCTTGGTTCTCTGGGATTGGTGCTTCACCTAGCGGTGCTTCTAGGACATAATCTTTCTTGGCAGCTATGAGGATGATCCTCAGGTTCCGGACCCAGTCCGTATAGTTGCTGCCATCATCTTTCAGCTTGGTTTTCTCTAGGAACGTGTTGAAGTTGAGGACAACGTGGGCCATTTGATCTACAAGACATAGTGTAAAGATTTTAGACTAAGTTCATGATAATTAAGTTCATCTAATCAAATTACTCAATGAACTCCCACTCAGATAGACATCCCTCTAGTCATCTAAGTGAAACATGATCCGAGTTAACTAGGCCGTGTCCGATCATCACGTGAGACGGACTAGTCAAGATCGGTGAACATCTCCATGTTGATCGTATCTTCTATACGACTCATGCTCGACCTTTCGGTCCTCCGTGTTCCGAGGCCATGTCTGTACATGCTAGGCTCGTCAAGTCAACCTAAGTGTATTGCGTGTGTTCCGAGGCCATGTCTGTACATGCTAGGCTCGTCAACACCCGTTGTATGCGAACGTTAGAATCTATCACACCCGATCATCACGTGGTGCTTCGAAACAA
>NW_025281052.1:0-1208 GCF_018294505.1 Triticum aestivum
ACACACTCCTGCGGGCCAATGTCGAACCTCCATGATTTGCAACGACGTCCCTGTAGAAATCGAAGGACTGGAATTCCTTGTCTCTCCCATCGTACTGAAGTCCTGTAGCATTGACCTCATTCTGGGAATGAATTGGTTAAAGGCGCATACTGCTTCTATCGTTTGCGCCACCAAGACCGTCCATCTGCTACACCCTTCTGATGAGATAATAAGCTACAATGCCCATCTGGTTAAGAATGCCGAAGTAAGGCTCTATGCATTGAATGCATTGAACGCCGCACCACTCGAGGGCATTGAAAACATCCCCGTCGTGCGTGACTTCCTCGACGTCTTTCCAGAAGAACTCCCAGGGATTCCCCCCGCTAGAGCTGTCGAATTCGTCATCGACTTGAAACCAGGCACTACTCCTATAGCCAAGCGACCCTACAAGATGCCGCCGCATGAACTCCTTGAGCTTAAGGAGGAAATCGATAAATCTCTTCGAAGCGGTTTCATTCGCCCAAGTTGCTCTCCTTGGGGAGCACCTTCTCTCTTTGTCAAGAAGAAAGATGGGACAAACCGATTGGTCCAAGACTACCGTCCTATAAACCAAGCTACCATTCAGAATAAGTATCCTCTTCCTCGGATCAATGATCTTTATGATCAACTGGCTGGTTCATCAGTGTTCTCTAAACTCGACTTGAGGTTGGGATACCACCAGATCCGTGTTCGTGAGGAGGATATCCCCAAGACCGCCTTTGTGACTCGTTATGGTTCATACGAGTACACCGTCATGTCTTTCGGCTTGACCAATGCTCCAGCCACCTTCTCTCGCCTGATGAACTATATATTCATGGATTACCTCGACAAGTTCGTCGTGGTTTATCTGGATGATATCCTGATATTTTCCAAGAGTGAAGAAGAACATGCTGAACATCTTCGTCTTGTGCTGGAAAAGCTACGAGAGCATCAGCTATATGCCAAGTTCTCCAAGTGTGAATTCTGGCTGCCCGAAGTAACCTATCTCGGGCATGTCATCTCTAAGGATGGTATTGCCGTCAACCCTGAACGAGTTCAGGCTATTCTCGATTGGACTCCTCCGAAGAACGTTAAGCAAGTCAGAAGTTTTCTCGGTCTCGCCAGCTACTGCCGTCGATTCGTCGAGAACTTCTCCAAGATTGCCAGGCCTCTGACTAACCTATTGCATAAGGGCGTCAAGTTCCAATGGA
>NW_025281053.1:0-1208 GCF_018294505.1 Triticum aestivum
GATGCAGCGTGAATATTATTAAATACTTGGAGCGCGATAAAATCATGGGTTTTTTACACAACGTGGGCACATGTGCTATAGGACTGATGGTAATTTTTCATAATTTTTTGTGATGGAGAAGTATCTGAACACTTCCCTCTACGCGGATTGCTCTTCGCACGTCTACGACTGTGGCCGGCGGCCTTCGGGGGGTAGCATACCGTAAAATCTTGCGTAGGCGGCCTCTCACAAGTCTGGAAGTGTTGAGGCGGTTGCAAACGCCCAGCACGCGTCTCCGGTGCGTGCCCCCCCTCACGGACGGCGGCGCCGCCGGCACCCGGAGGGGGGAAACGGACGCGTCGGGTCTACACGGAGTGGATGTAGCTGTGGGCCTGGCCCGGATGTTGCTCCCCGGTGTCCCTCTGGGCCGACCCGACACAACCGGGTGGAGAGGTCCACTGGTCAAAGCCCGTCCGTGCAAAGTCAAAGGGCTAGATCCCGTGGTCAAACGCTACAGGGTTAGGCGGGACGGGGGCCCTGGGGGGGGGGTAGCAATGCCACCGGAGCGTCGTACCGGGCCCTCATACATGCGGGGTGGTGTTGTGGCATGTCCGAAGAGGCGGCACGCATCTCTGGGTTGTGGCCCCCCTCACGGACGGCAATGAAACAGTGGTACACGTTCTGCGGTAACGATGCAGCGTGAATATTATTAAATAGTTGGAGCGCATAAAATCATGAGTTTTTTTACACAACGTGGGCACATGTGCTATAGGACTGATGGTAATTTTTCATAATTTTTTGTGATGGAGAAGTATCTGAACACTTCTCTCTACGCGGATTGCTCTTCGCACGTCTACGACTGTGGCCGGCGGCCTTCGGGGGGTAGCATACCGTAAAATCTTGCGTAGGCGGCCTCTCACAAGTCTGGAAGTGTTGAGGCGGTTGCAAACGCCCAGCACGCGTCTCCGGTGCGTGCCCCCCTCACGGACGGCGCCGCCGCCGGCACCCGGAGGGGGGAAACGGACGCGTCGGGTCTACACGGAGTGGATGTAGCTGTGGGCCTGGCCCGGATGTTGCTCCCCGGTGTCCCTCTGGGCCGACCCGACACAACCGGGTGGAGAGGTCCACTGGTCAAAGCCCGTCCGTGCAAAGTCAAAGGGCTAGATCCCGTGGTCAAACGCTATAGGGTTAGGCGGGACGGGGGCCCTGGGGGGGTAGCAATGCCACCG
>NW_025281054.1:0-1208 GCF_018294505.1 Triticum aestivum
GTGAATTTTAGCATGACTTTGCTAAAAATAGGACATATGGGGTACTTGTGACTAATGCATAGGCCGGGGTATCTTAGTAGTTAATTAATTAGGATCAAGTGCCCCGGCGTACTTGTGACTAATGCATGGCTTTTAGGGTGCCTCGGTGTCGATAAAAACCGAAATGATGAAAAGTTAGGCTTTTAGGGTGCCTTGGCGTCGAAAAACCCTCAATGATAAAAGCTTAGATTTTAGGATGCCTCGGTGTCGACAAACCCTAAATGATGAGACCATGATCTTGTTCCTTGACAATAACCAACTTTTTGACCAAACTTTGTTTCTATTTAGAGAGAAACATGGCCCACAACGATGAGGCCGGGGGTTCGGGCGGCAAGGCATTCTGGGAGCTGTCCCAGGAGATGGAGGAACAACCTCACTTGTATGAGGCCGCCGCCTTCCCCACCGATCCTGAGACCACGGATGGTGCCGCCGAGGATGACCACACTGATGCCACCACTGATGGTGCCGCCCAGGATGCCACCACTGATGATGGCGGCGCACGCACAGATAGCAGCCAGCCGAAGAGGCAACGGAAGGACCGGCGCCCGATCGTGCTCCGCACCCTCAAGGAGGAAGTTACTGAAGTGGACTCCAACGGGAATCCAACGGCGCCCGAACGAATAGTCAAGGGGTACTCGCTTCAGCTCAGGTGCATTGTCCGGAGCACCGTCTCGATCAACACCGAGAACCTGAGGCATCCTGACCGAGGGAATTTGCGCCACCTCCTCTTCACGAAGCTGCACGAACGATACAAGTTCCCCGCTGAATTCGAAAACACAAGCCTCAAAGGGAATAAAGTGAACAATGCTGCCCTCACGAAGATGAGCAAGGCCCTGTCTACTTGGAAAAGCAATGTGAAGAGAATGATCGAGAAAGGTGAGAGTTATGAGAAGATCAAGGAGAAAAATCCTTCGATCACCGAAGATGACTACAACGACTTCAAGATCAATTGCTCGAGCACCGCAAGCTCCCAATCAAGTGAGTGGGGGAAACAAATGCGGGAGCTAAACATAGGGGAACACACACTCGGTCCCGGCGGTTACAGAGTGGCGGAGCCTATATGGGACAAGGAGGAGGCGGACCGTGCCGAGCAAGGCCTACCGCCCCTCTTCGATAAATACGGTGACAAGCAGACCAGGAACTTTGTCAGGGCCCGGTACAAGAAGGAC
>NW_025281055.1:0-1208 GCF_018294505.1 Triticum aestivum
GTGAGAGGAGATTCATGGGCTTCCTTAAGGATTAATCGCCTTAGGTTGCGCACTTTGGGAACTACTAATCGATCCCCGAAGTATACGACTCCTTGATCATTAACGGAGAAACAATTCGCAATTCCTTTCTGAATGTTCCTCTTGATGCGGGAGATTCCCGGATCTACCTTCTGTGCTTTGATGATTTGATCCGTAAGGGTAGGTTTTGCCACCAAGGTGGAGAGAAAACCTTGAGGTACAATGTGAAGGTTAAGCTTCCGAAATTCCTCATGGAGAAGCGGTTGACTTTGTTGTAACATCAGGTTGTTACAATAAGATTTACGACTTAGCGCATCAGCCATGACGTTGGCTTTCCCTGGGGTATAGGTTATCCCTAAATCGAAGTCTGTGATCAATTCAACCCAACGTCTTTGCCTAAGATTCAAATCCGGTTGGGTGAAGATGTACTTCAGGCTTTGGTGATCAGTGAATATTTCGCAACGATTACCGAGGAGGTAATGTCGCCAGGTCTTAAGGCCATAGACTACGGCTGCAAGTTCTAGATCATGAGTAGGATAATTCTCCTCATGTGGGTGCAATTGCCGTGAAGCGTAAGCAATTACGTGTCGATCTTGCATGAGAATGCAACCTAGTCCTTGTCGTGAGGCGTCGCAGTAGATAACAAAGTCTTTGGAGAAGTTTGGTGGTACCAGCACAGGAGCAGAAGTCAGGCGTCTTTTCAGTTCCTGAAAGCTGTGCTCACATTGTGGGGTCCATTCGAACTTCTTATCTTTCTTGAGGAGTTCGGTTAGAGGTTTAGCAACTTTGGAGAAGTTCTCGACAAAGCGACGGCAATAGCTCGCTAAGCCTAGAAAACTCCGAACTTGCTTGACCGATTCGGGTGGAGTCCAGTCAAGGACGGCTTGAACTCGCTCAGGGTTGACAGCAATACCTTTACCAGATATTACATGACCCAGATAGGTCACTTCTGGCAACCAGAATTCACATTTAGAAAATTTGGCATAAAGGCGATGCTCTCGAAGTTTCTGCAACACTAGCCTTAGATGTTCGGCATGTTCTTCCTCGTTCTTGGAGTATATGAGTATATCATCGAGATAAACTACGACGAATTTATCCAAATACTCCATGAAGATTGAGTTCATTAACCGAGAAAAAGTGGCTGGAGCGTTGGTTAAACCGAAGGACATGACGGTGTACTCGTATTGGCC
>NW_025281056.1:0-1207 GCF_018294505.1 Triticum aestivum
CAGAGAAGCACACATAGCACCTGGCCTGTGTTTGTGTGGATGTACAACCTTCCCCCCTGGTTGTGCATGAAGAGGAAGTACATTCACATGAGTATGCTAATTGAAGGGCCGAAACAACCAGGGAACGACATCAATCTGTATCTGGGGCTGCTGAAAGAGGAGCTTGACACGCTGTGGAAAACGCCAGCCAATACGTGGGACGCCGCAGAGAAAGAATATTTCCCTATGAGAGCCGCACTGCTCACGACGGTGCACGACTATCTCGGTTACGGATATCTTGCGGGGCAGGTAGTCCACGGATTTTCTGGATGCGTAAGGTGCATGGATGACACAATGTATCGCCAGCTAGATAGAGATCCCGGGTCTTCGAAAACCGTGTTCATGGGACATCGAAGGTGGCTTCGCGACGATGACCCGTGGAGGAAACGCAAGGATCTGTTCGATGGTGAAACCGAACCCCGAAAACGCCCGTGTACGAGGAGCGGCGAGCAAATAGACAAGCTGTTGAAAAATTGGAAAGACTGCCCACTGCCGGGAAAGAAGCAAAAGGCGCCAGAGCCGGGAAAGAAGCGAAAGGCGCCAGAGCCGCTGCTGAAGGTATGGAAAACGAGGTCTGTTTTCTGGGACTTGCCGTACTGGAAGATCCACCGTGTGCCTCACAGCCTTGATGTCATGCATATCACGAAGAACGTGTGCGAGAGTCTGCTTGGTACCGTGCTCAACATGCCAGAGAGGACCAAAGATGGGCCGAAAGCAAGGGCAGACTTGAAATCAATGGGCATCAGGCAGGAGCTTCACGCTATATATGATGATGATGATGATGATGATGATGATGATGATGATGATGATGATGATGATGATGATGAGGCGAAGCAGGACACAGAAAGTCGTCGCAAAGGCAAAAAGGCCAAGAAGACCGGAAATGACTACCCTCCCGCGTGCTTCACTCTAAGTCAGGAGGAGATCGAGCAGTTTTTCACCTGCCTCCTAGGAGTAAAACTTCCTTACGGTTACGCGGGGAAGATAAGCAGATACCTAGACCCAGCGAAGCAGAAGTTCAGCGGGATGAAGTCTCACGACTGTCACGTGCTGATGACGTAGATACTTCCAGTTGCAATCCGTGGGATCATGGACGCGCACGTCCGTGAAACGCTATTTGGCCTATGCAACTTCTTCGACGTCATCTCTCGGAAGTCGATTGGCGTGA
>NW_025281057.1:0-1207 GCF_018294505.1 Triticum aestivum
TGTGTGTGTGTGTGTATGGGCTCGGGGAGGGGCGGCGCCCATGGTGGCCGCCGGGGGCGAGGGAGAGGGGTTAGAGGGGGAGAGCTCACTGTTATATATATGGAAAATACATCCTACCATTAGGTGGTACTTACCTTCATATTTTTTGCCGTCTGATTGCTTGAGATGTGTGCGGCTCCTAAGGGGTTGCTGGTAAAATAAAGCAGGATATATTTATCCGCTCGGATCTCCACCTTCCTATTTTCTTGCGCTAGCCCCGTATATCGCTTGACATAAAGCCATGCAAACGCTAATCCCTTTGGGAAACGTTTGCGTTCGGCGCACCGGCCGAACGCAGCGTCGGTCGAATGCGAGCCGCGGGATCTGCTTTCCATCGTACGCCTCGCGATCCCTCCATGCTCCATACAGCTAGGACCACGAATCGTTTTTTTCTTTACGCAACCTTATCCTCTTAACTGTTCGTCCTCATCCCTTCTTTCTTCCCCGCAGGAAGCTCCTCTGCGTCATGGCCGCTACCTCCGGTGACAAGCTAACTCCTCGCAGGCCTCGGCCACGGCCATGACGATGCCGCGGTCCTGACACCCATGGCCGCCACTGCTGGGGGCGCCGTATCCCGACGAACCTGCAGGTGAGGCACTGCGGACCCGTGCACAGCCCCCCGTATGCTGCAACCGCTAAAAAAAAGCTTCGAACTCTAGATGAAAAGCTTCAACCGGATATGAAAAAAGCTGCAAGCGTTCAGTGCCATAGAGAAAAGCTACAACCGTCTAGAGAAATGCTACAACCTTTGATGAAAAAAGCTTCAACCGAACGATAGAGGAAGATTTCACCCAGGCGTTGCTCAAAACGAAAAAAGTTTCAACAAGCTTCTACCGTAAGGGGAAAAATCTTCAACCAGCAGCGAAAAAAGCTACCACCGGCGGTAATTTTTGCTACAACCACCGGAGGTCGTCGCCGGCCACACTTTCGTCGTCTCCTTGGTTGTAGCAAAAATGGCCATTGGTTTGTAGCATTTTCGTCGTGCCGTTTGCAGCAAAATCATGTATAAAAAGCTTCAACCGTGAAAAAATATCTTCGAGCGGCGGGAAAAAAGCTTCAACCGATGTGTGAAAATGCTTCAACCGGTTTGTGAAAAGCTTCAACCTTGGAAAAAGCTTCAACGGCTATGGAAAAAAAGCTTCAACCTGTCATGGCAGTCGACGGCATG
>NW_025281058.1:0-1207 GCF_018294505.1 Triticum aestivum
AAAGTCTGTATAAAACTAAATGCTTTGATCACACTATCAAAACGTTTATTCCAACTCCGAGAGGCTTGCACCAGTCCATAAATGGATCGCTGGAGCTTGCACACTTTGTTAGCTCCCTTTGGATCGACAAAACCTTCTGGTTGCATCATATACAACTCTTCTTCCAGGAATCCATTCAGGAATGCAGTTTTGACATCCATTTGCCAAATTTCATAATCATAAAATGCGGCAATTGCTAACATGATTCGGACGGACTTAAGCATCGCTACGGGTGAGAAGGTCTCATCGTAGTCAATTCCTTGAACTTGCCGAAAACCTTTTGCGACAAGTCGAGCTTTGTAGACAGTAACATTACCATCAGCGTCAGTCTTCTTCTTAAAGATCCATTTATTCTCAATCGCTTGCCGATCATCGGGCAAGTCAACCAAAGTCCATACTTTGTTCTCATACATGGATCCCATCTCAGATTTCATGGCTTCTAGCCACTTTGCGGAATCTGGACTCACCATCGCTTCTTCATAGTTCGTAGGTTCATCATGATCTAGTAGCATGACCTCCAGAACAGGATTACCGTACCACTCTGGTGCGGATCTTACTCTGGTTGATCTACGAAGTTCAGTAGTATCTTGATCTGAAGTTTCATGATCATTATCATTGGCTTCCTCACTAACTGGTGTAGGTGTCACTGAAACAATTTTCTGTGATGAACTACTTTCCAGTAAGGGAGCAGGTACAGTTACCTCGTCAAGTTCTACTTTCCTCCCACTCACTTCTTTCGAGAGAAACTCCTTCTCTAGAAATGATCCATTCTTAGCAACAAATGTTTTGCCTTCGGATCTGTGATAGAAGGTGTACCCAACAGTTTCCTTTGGGTATCCTATGAATACACATTTCTCCGATTTGGGTTCGAGCTTATCAGGTTGAAGCTTTTTCACATAAGCATCGCAGCCCCAAACTTTAAGAAACGACAACTTCGGTTTCTTGCCAAACCATAGTTCATAAGGCGTCGTCTCAACGGATTTTGATGGTGCCCTATTTAACGTGAATGCGGCCGTCTCTAAAGCATATCCCCAAAATGATAGCGGTAAATCTGTAAGAGACATCATAGATCGCACCATATCTAGTAAAGTACGATTACGACGTTCGGACACACCATTACGCTGTGGTGTTCCGGGGGGCGTGAGTTGCGAAACTATTCCACAGTTTT
>NW_025281059.1:0-1207 GCF_018294505.1 Triticum aestivum
GGAGGTGCCTTCCCCCTTTAGGACTCTTCCCTCTCCAAGTTTCCTTGCGCATGGGCCTCTTGGGGCTGGTGCCCTTGGCCCATGTAGGCCAAGGCGCACCCCCTACAGCCCATGTGGCCCCCCGGGGCAGGTGGCCCCACCCGGTGGGCCCCCGGGACCCTTCCGGTGGTCCCGGTACAATACCGATGACCCCGAAACTTGTCCCGATGGCCGAAACAGGACTTCCTATATATAAATCTTTACCTCCGGACCATTCCGGAACTCCTCGTGACGTCCGGGATCTCATCCGGGACTCCGAACAACATTCGGTAACCACATACAAGCTTCCTTTATAACCCTAGCGTCATCGAACCTTAAGTGTGTAGACCCCACGGGTTCGGGAGACATGCAGACATGACCGAGACGTTCTCCGGTCAATAACCAACAGCGGGATCTGGATACCCATGATGGATCCCACATGTTCCACGATGATCTCATCGGATGAACCACGATGTCAAGGACTCAATCGATCCCGTATACAATTCCCTTTGTCTAGCGGTATTTTACTTGCCCGAGATTCGATCGTCGGTATACCGATACCTTGTTCAATCTCGTTACCGGCAAGTCACTTTACTTGTTCCGTAACACATCATCCCGTGATCAACTCCTTGGTCACATTGCGCATATGATGATGTCCTACCGAGTGGGCCCAGAGATACCTCTCCGTTTACACGGAGTGACAAATCCCAGTCTCGATCCGCATAAAACAATAGATACTTTTGGAGATACCTGTAGTGCACCTTTATAGTCACCCAGTTACGTTGTGACGTTTGATACACCCAAAGCATTCCTACGGTATCCAGGAGTTACACGATCTCATGGTCAAAGGAAGAGATACTTGACATTGGCAAAGCTCTAGCAAATGAACTACACGATCTTTTGTGCTAGTCTTAGGATTGGGTCTTGTCCATCACATCATTCTCCTAATGATGTGATCCCGTTATCAACGACATCCAATGTCCATAGCCAGGAAACCATGACTATCTGTTGATCACAACGAGCTAGTCAACTAGAGGCTCACTAGGGACATATTGTGGTCTATGTATTCACACGTGTATTACGATTTCCAGATAATACAGTTATAGCATGAATAAAAGACAATTATCATGAACAAGGAAATATAATAATAATACTTTTATTATTGCCTCTAGGGCATATTTCCAACACG
>NW_025281060.1:0-1207 GCF_018294505.1 Triticum aestivum
CAAAAATTCACACAACACTCCTGTTGTTCCATGTTGACACGAGAAAAAAACTTCAAAGCAATAAGAGACAATGGATATCGTTTCGTCCCCAAAGGTGGGATGTTCCCTACCAAAAACTATCATGCTTGTTGTGAGAAGCTCCGGTTTGTGAGAAGCATATACCCATACCTGCCCCAAATGGGACAAAATTTGTACCACGGCATGTTGATGCCGCTCCATGATAGCATGCCAAGTTTCATGAATTTTAGAATAGTTTTGGATTTACAAGAATTTAAAAACCAGGCATCTCAATGTTTTGCCGGCAATCATCGGTGCCATGGTGTTTGAAATTCATTCCCATTTCTTGCATGGGCCTAAGCATGCACCCAAGGACACAGATTTGATTTTTCAACAAATTTATATGCACTGGAGCATGCGCATGTAGTTCAAATTTGAACTATGCACGTAAATGCATTGAAAACTCAGTTAATGCATAAAAATGTCCAAACAAACGGCGAAAAATCACAAAAATTCACACAGCACTCCTGTTGTTCTATGTTCACACGAGAAAAAAACTTGAAAGCAATAAGAGGCAATGGATGTCGTTTCGTCCCTGAAGGTGGGACGTTCAATTCCGAAAACCATCATGCTTGTTGTGAGAAGCTCCGGTTTGTGAGAACATGATGCCCAAACCTGCCCCAAATGGGACAAAATTTGTACCACGGCATGTTGATGCCGCTCCATGATAGCATGCCAAGTTTCATGAATTTTAGACAAGTTTTGGGTTTACTTATTTAAAAACTAGGCATCTCAATGTTCTGCCGGCAATCAACGGTGCCATGGTGTTTGAAATTCATTCCCATTTCTTGCATGGGACATAAGCATGCACCCAAGGACACAGATTTGATTTTTCAACCAATTTATATGCACTGGAGCATGCGCATGTAGTTCCAATTTGAATTATGCACATAAAATCATAAATGCATTGAAAACTCAGTTGATGCATAAAAATGTCCAAACGAACCCCGAAAATTCACAAAAATTCACACAACACTCCTGTTGTTCTATGTTGACACGAGAAAAAAACTTGAAAGCAATAAGAGGCAATGGATATCGTTTCGTCCGTGAAGGTGGGACGTTCCATACCGAAAACCATCATGCTCGTTGTGAGAAGCTCCGGTTTGTAGGAAGCATATACCCAAACCTGCCCCAAATGGGACAAAATTTG
>NW_025281061.1:0-1207 GCF_018294505.1 Triticum aestivum
AAATGAAATAAATTATATATGAAAAATTATCAGAAAAATTCAAGGAATCCATCTGTACCATTTTCATGCATGTTAGAACAACTTATAGCTGCTGTTTAGCACAAATCATATAAAGGGCATTTAAATATCCACATATGGAGTTTGAATTTGAATCTTGGATTCAAACCAACTTCATTTAATCTGTTGCTAGTTGCATTAGCCCAAAACACATTCATATTGCCATGTCATGATCATGCATCATATTGTGCATTGCATTGATTGTGTTCCCTTCTGTGTTGCCGGTATTTGTCCCCTCTCGATAGACGTGATACCGATGATGTGATCGTTGACACTGATGAAGACTCAATGTTATCTTCAGAAGTGCCAGGCAAGCAAAACCCCCTTGTTCATTCCGATACAATCCCACTCTCTCGCTCCTGCTCTCTTTTACTGCATTAGGACAACAACGATTCATCTGTTATTTGCTGCGGTAGCTGAACCCCTTTATCCTTTGCATGACCTGTCATTCCACAGTAAATAGATGAAACCCACTAGCATGGGTAGGAGTTGTTTGAGCCCTGTTGTGCCTACTCAATCTTGCTTGTTTGTCATGCCTGCTACTGCTTAGAGTTGAGTCAGGTCTGATTCATCGGGGATGAATCAGAGGCGTGTGAACATGTCCTACTGTGTGTGAGCTAAGTGTGTGAACACGTTTTGGTAAAGGTAGCGGTGAGAGGCCATGTAGGAGTACATGGTGGGTTGTCTCATTGCAGCCGTCCTCAGGAACTGAGTTCTTTGTTTGTGATCCATGATTCAGCTACTACCACGCATTGGGCCCGAAACCAATGGACCCTCTCGGCTTCTTGATCACCCTTGTCCTCTGTCTAGGAGTTGCAAGTAGTTTCTGGTGTTTGTAGTATGCTGGAGGCCGTGGGCAGCGCTGACCGTAGGGGTGGGCTGTGATGCGGTAGGCACGTGGCACGGTGTACCGGGCGCCCGTTTGGTGTCTCGGGAACCCTGTTCACATCGTTTGGGGCTGTGAGCGAAACTCCGGCCGGATCTCCTCATGGATGGAACCCGAATAGGCGATAAACCTGGACTAGAGACTTAGGTGATTAGGTAGGTCGTGGCCGACACCCACGTTGGGCTTCCGCTTGAAGGTTGCCGAGTACATGTCGTGTAAACGACGGTAAGTGGTGAGAGCGTGTATGAAGAAGTACACCCCTGC
>NW_025281062.1:0-1207 GCF_018294505.1 Triticum aestivum
AGAGTATAGACGAGGAGTAAAAGATCCTAATACCACCCAATGGCGACGTGGGCCCGTAAGCCACACAGCCAATGTTAGAAAAAGTTTTTCAATGACTAGACTCAACTTCGGCCAAGGAGTTGGAAAGGGGGCTACCTACAGGCAGTCGGCTCTGATACCAACTTGTGACGCCCTCGATTCAATCGTACACTAATCATACACGCAAATGTGTACGATCAAGATCAAGGACTCACGGGAAGATATCACAACACAACTCTAGACACAAATTAAAATAATACAAGCTTTATATTACAAGCCAGGGGCCTCGAGGGCTCGAATACATCAGCTTGAATACAAACGAGTCAGCGGAAGCAACAATATCTGAGTACAGACATGAGTTAAACAAGATTGCCTTAAGAAGGCTAGCACAAAAGCATCTACGATCGAAAAGGCAAGGCCTCCTGCCTGGGAGCCTCCTAACTACTCTTGGTCGTTGGCGTCCGTCACGTAGTAGTAGGCACCCTCGGGGTAGCAGCAGTCGTCAAAGGCGGCATCTGGCTCCTGGACTCCACCATCTGGTTGCAACAACCAGAAAGAAGAAAGAAGGGGGAAAAGGGGGAGCAAAGCAACCGTGAGTACTCATCCAAAGTACTCGCAAGCAAGGATCTACACTACATATGCAACATTATCAAAGAAAGGTTGTATATGTGGACTGGGCTGCAGAAATGCCAGAATAGAGAGAAGGTCTAATCCTATCGAAGACTAGCATCTTCTGGAAACCACCATCTTGCAGCAAACAAGAGGGAGTAGAGTAGCATAAGGTAAAGTAGTAGTAGTGTTATCAACCTCGGCCAGAGATCCTTTCTCGACTCCCTGCGAGAAAGCAATCCCAGAGCCATACTATCCAATTATCATCTCAATCAAATCCTCATCACCATCCAGTTCTCATCACAAGTATCCAGTTCTAGTTGTATCGATCGGGATACAACTCCAAGTGTCCGTTACCGTAGGACAGGCTATGCATAGATTAGTTCTTCCCTGCAGGGGTGCACCAACTTACCCACCACGCTCGATTGACTCCGGCCGGACACACTTTCCAGGGTCATGCCCGGCCTCGGCCAAACAATACGCCGCAACCCGACCTAGGCTTAATAGAGAGGCCAGCACGCCGGACTAAACCTATGCCCCCAGGGGTCATGGGCCATCTCCCCGGAAACTCCTGCACGTT
>NW_025281063.1:0-1207 GCF_018294505.1 Triticum aestivum
TAATTTACTTCAATTTTGAAGAATGTAAGAACAACACCTAAATATGGTATACTAAATATACCACTGCCACATTAATTTGGACAGCTAAATAAAATAGTTTAATATTTTACAAAATACAAAAGGCATTTAATTACTTTCTTTTGCTGCTGTTTTATTTTCCTTTGAGCATTTAAACATTTTTATAAAAATGTGGTTTCATCACCATAATTACCTATGTATTATTTGGTTCACTCCGAACATTTAAATTTTAATATTTGAAAATTTTTACTGTTTGCTCGATTTTGAATTTGAAATTCGAACTAGGTTCCAAACTAACGCGAGTTATCCACAGTAACCGAAGTGACATGGCATCATTAGCGGGGATTACTGTAGCTTAATTACCCGGGCGTCACAATTCTCCTCCACTACAAGAAATCTCGTCCCGAGATTTAAGAGGGGAGTAAGGGGGGAAGGTTTGGTAACGAATATAGCGGGTCTTCTCATCCTGGCTTGCTCTTCTCGAAGAGGTCAATCCAATATATTGATGCCTTCATACTTCTGCTTCAGGTCAAAATGATGAAGTCGTCATCCTTTCTTCGGGATCTTCATCTTACTTACGAAAAGGATATGGGGGGAAGACTCGGGAAGGGCGGGCCTTACCAGGTTGACTATCTGGTACATAACTCAGGGAATGGGGTAGGAAGTAACTCTCGAATTGTACTTAAGAAAATATCGAGAGTAAAGTAAGAAGGTACCATGAGAAGTTTCAAACGGATAGGCCATTGTTCGATGTCTGAAACAACATGCGAAAGGGGTCCAGAGCAATGAGATTGAGTATTGCGTCTGTTACCAAAATAGATCACTTGGGACGGTGGCCCGTGAATTACATACGAGGCCACACGCGAGGAACAACCTTGGGAAGAGGGGGTGCAGGAGAGTCAGGTTTCGATCCTGTGGCACTGTGGGTTATGGGCCCACCATGTGGTTGAAAGTAGGAAGGGGGCCGACATTTTGCACGGTCATGATAGTAAGGCGTGTCAAAGGGTAGCCTGTCAGATATGTCGGCAACAACATCGATACCAAGGGCGAGGGACGAAGAGAACCATTTTCCTGCTCGTTGAACGAGGCGGACCAATAGGCAAAGTTCTCGTCCATCGGTGGTGACCGGAATGCTATCGACAATTTCAACAGGGTCTTACTGACAGAGTTGTACACCGAGGTGTTTACA
>NW_025281064.1:0-1207 GCF_018294505.1 Triticum aestivum
GCCCCCGCGGCCCACGCCCGCCGCCGCGCGCCTGCCCCGCCGCCGGGCGCCGCCTCCGCCGCGCGCCTGCCCCGCCGCCGGGCGCCGCCTCCGCCGCCGCCGGCCATCGCCATCGCCACCGGTCGCCGCCGCCACGAGCTTCCCCGCCGGTCCCGCGCGCTCGCCGCCCGCCGCCGGCCACCTTCCCCGCCGGAGCAGCCCCGCCGGCCTCGTCCTCCCCCACCGGCGCCGCCGCTCCCTCTGCCTTCCTTCCTCCTCCCGCCGGCGACGAGCTCGGGATCGAGCAAGCCTCCTCGATCCGATCTGGTATAGCACTGTTCCCGTTGACTTTCCCCGAGCTCCGTTTTTTTCCTAAGTCTGTGAATTCCATCAGCAAGTGCTTGTGTTCCCGATGCGATAACTTTGTGCATGTAGCTCCGATTCGCGCGTATAATATGTCAAATTGTTCGCCTCGTGATGCTCTTCATTTTGTTCAATTGCATCATTTTCATTAGAGGTCATCTTGATGCCAAAATCTTCGTTGGAAGAGGGCTAGTTGCTGTTAATCTCTGGTTCTTAACAGAACTTGGAGATTTGTCATTTTTGTATCATTTATTCTGTGCACCTTTTGAGCATGAGCTCTACATGTGTTTTGAAGTATGCCATGCCATCTTTCCAGTGGTATAGTCCATGTATTTTTGTGATCTATGTGGTGACTAGCACAAGCATGCAAAGTAGGTCCCGTAATATTTCTGATTTCAGGGACTTAGTGATTTCTCTAAGTCCTAGTCTGCTGTAATTTTGTTGCCATGAAAACTTGATGCTACAGAGAGATCCATGCATATTTTGGAGATGTTAAGTAGGGATGTTTTGTAGCTATAGTTGTAATTGATCCATTCCTGCAATTGTTTGCAATTTTAGAGTACCATAGCATGACTCAATCTTGCTCTACTTTTGCTATAAAATATTTCTGACAGATTCTTAACATGACATGCATTTTTGCCAAGCTTATTGTAGTTGATCCATACATGCTATGCAATTGTTCTTGCCATGGATAGCTTCATAAACATGCCATCTTGCTGTAGGTATGCTTGGGTTGTCATGCATTGCTCTGTAGTGAGTGCATCAAGCTCACAAAGAGTCCTACATATTAATATTTCTGCCATGCTCTGTTTTCTGCTAAGTCTGAAACCTGATAACGAAACTTGCTATGTTTACATGCTTGCCA
>NW_025281065.1:0-1207 GCF_018294505.1 Triticum aestivum
TATGTGGCATAAGTGACCTTGTCATCTTCAGCTACGTTCGCAGAACGCAGCTTATGGGTGATGCTACGGAGCCAGTCATCTGCATCGAGTGGCTCGATGGAATGATGAAAGGTAGGTGGGTGCAAGCGGATAAAGTCATGAATGGTCACAGATCCCTTGAACTGATGTGCGGTATTCTCCTCGATACGTGCCAACAAGCGGTTAGACTCACGCTTGTTCCTCTCCATCTCTAGCATGAACTCTGGCAACGAAGGCTGGTCAGGAGGATCCTCATCCCTACCATATCCATGGTTCTGGCTACGAGCAACGGAACTTCGCTTAGCCGATGACATCCTGAGAAACGAAACCAAGGACGGAATCAACATTAACTATAGGCTATAGAATGTAGGACAAGGAATTAATATCACTCGAACTCCTTAGGAAAATTCCGGCAGCATAACGGCAGTAAAATGCTCAGAATGAGACATCCTACTAGAAATGGGGTAGTACAACAACTCAACATCACCACTCAAGGTTCTGGGATAGTACTAGACAGACTACACCGGAAATACTCAAAACTGGGGTATGACTCTGATCAACCAGTCCTATGGAACTACGGAATAGTAACACGTGATCCTGATAGACGGAAGAGAAAGCCTAGTTCCTTAACCCCGTAGGAAAAATAGGATGACTCAGATCAGAAGGCCATGAGGTAAAGGAGTAAAAAGAGCCTTACGTTCCATCCCACAATCAATTTCCTTATATAACTAAAGAATTTCTAGACTCGACTTCGACCAGTTTGGCTTGGTAATCCTACAGGCAGTCAGGCTCTGATACCAACGCTGTCAGGACCCCGACTCGATGTCACATCGATCTAGCCGGTAACACCTCATATCACTTTGCGGCCTCACGCACGGTATCCCCACGGGTGTCGTCTTACCTTTTCCCGGGACCGTTTGCGCCTTTTGGCTCACGTATATGATAGTGTCGCTAGCATCCATATGATAAGGAGCCCGGGCTGACATGACTAGTCGTAAACCCAAAGTGGCACAGACTTACAGGGACAGGCATCCATGACCCAGCTTCGAACGTGTCGGTCATCAGCAAGTGGGTCCGGGCTGTAGCACTGGGCTAGCAGGACTCCGGTAAACCGGGCTGTAGCGGGCTAACAGGACTCCGGTACTCAAAGCGTGACATTTCCCCGAAGGGACAGACACAGGAACGAAGA
>NW_025281066.1:0-1207 GCF_018294505.1 Triticum aestivum
GGGATTTTACCGGAATACCGGGAGGGTTACCGGAACCCCCCGGGAACCATATGGGCCATCATGGGCCTTAGTGGAAAGGAGAAAGGGGCAGCCCAAGGGGGCTGCGCGCCTCCCCCCTTCCCCTAGTCCTATTAGGACTAGGAGAGGTGGCCGGCCACCCCTCTCCCTCTTTCCCCCTTGGGAATCCTAGTTGGAATAGGATTGGGGGGGGGAGTCCTACTCCCGGTAGGAGTAGGACTCCTCCTGCGCCTCTCCCTCTTGGCCGGCGCCCCCTCCCCCCTTGGCTCCTTTATATACGGAGGCAGGGGCACCTCTAAACACACAAGTTGACACAAGTTGATCCACGTGATCGATTCCTTAGCCGTGTGCGGTGCCCCCTGCCACCATATTCCTCGATAATACTGTAGCGGAGTTTAGGCGAAGCCCTGCTGCTGTAGTTCATCAAGATCGTCACCACGCCGTAGTGCTGACGAAACTCTTCCCCGACACTTTGCTGGATCGGAGTCTGGGGATCGTCATCGAGCTGAACGTGTGCTCGAACTCGGAGGTGCCGTAGTTTCGGTGCTTGATCGGTTGGATCGAGAAGACGTACGACTACTTCCTCTACGTCGTGTCATCGCTTCCGCAGTCGGTCTGTGTTGGGTACGTAGACAATACTCTCCCCTCGTTGCTATGCATCACATGATCTTGCGTGTGCGTAGGAATTTTTTTGAAATTACTACGAAACCCAACAGTGGCATCCGAGCCTAGGTTATTGATGTTGATGTTATATGCACGAGTAGAACACAAGTGAGTTGTGGACGATACAAGTCATACTGCCTACCAGCATGTCATATTTTGGTTCGGCGGTATTGTTGGACGAGACGACCCAGACCAACCTTACGCGTACGCTTATGCGAGACCGGTTCCCTCGACGTGCTTTGCACAGAGATGGCTTGCGGGCGACTGTCTCTCCAACTTTAGTTGAACCAAGTATGGCTACGCCCGGTCCTTGCGAAGGTTAAAACGGAGTCTATTTGACAAACTATCGTTGTGGTTTTGATGCGTAGGTGAGATTGGTTCTTACTTAAGCCCGTAGCAGCCACGTAAAACAAGCAACAACAAAGTAGAGGACGTCTAACTTGTTTTTGCAGGGCATGTTGTGATGTGATATGGTCAAAGCATGATGCTGAATTTTATTGTATGAGATGATCATGTTTTGTAACCG
>NW_025281067.1:0-1207 GCF_018294505.1 Triticum aestivum
GTGGGCGGTGCCGGATCCTCGCATGGGGCGGCGCTGAGCCACCCGCATGGCAAGGACAGCGTCGCGCCGTGACATCGCGGATCGAAGCGCGCAGCGGACCCGCCCGAGCCCGGAAGGCCGGCCACGAAGAAGCGCGCAAAGCCGACTCCGGTCCCGGTCTTGACGGGGTAAGTCTTGTTTCTTGCCTGTGCCCTGATTTCTTGTTTCTTTTGCTTATTCTGCCTTCTTCTTTAGGTCGCCGATCGTGCTGGCGAGGGCGGCGACGGAGGCCGCGGCCACCGAAAGGACCGCGTTCCGCAGGAGCCGGTCCGACCTCGCCAGCCTGGCCGGGGAGGAGGGATGAGGCGACTCGGACCTCGGCTTGGACCCGGACGACGCCGAGGCCTTGGCCTGGCGTGACAGGAACCGGGCCGAGGCAGAGCTGGAGGCGATCTCGGTTCGGGCTTGGACCGATGCGGCGGCGGCATGGGCGCGAGGCGGCACGGAGCCGGCCTGGCGCGAGATGCCGGAGGGCATGGCGGTGGAGGCGATGGTTTTTGAATCGTCGTTGGTGAGGGAGCGCGACCGTCGCCGGCCCGAGGTGGTGCTCCTCGACCAGGAGGTCGTGGAGGTGGGGGGCGATACCTCGCCGCGAGCCGACATTGTCGAGCGCGCGGGGGCTGATGGTGGTGGAGGTGGCGTCCTGGAGGGGGCGTTGTCGGTTATGGAGGAGGCACCGCAGGCGGCGGTGCCTGAGGTGGCGACACAGGGCGCCCCGGCGTCCGAGGAGGTGCTGGCCGCGTTGCAAGCGGCCAGCGGGGACACGCCTTGGTGCCCCGGCAGGGCGGGCACTAAGCTGCCGTGCCGCAGCCCGCGCGGAGCGGGGGCGCGGCCGTCTTCGAGCCCCAGACCCAGGAGGAGGCGGCGCTGGATGCCGTCAGCCGCCGTCTGCGAGGGTGGACGGAGCGCCTTGAGGCCTTCGCCCAGGCCGAGACGGAGTGGACGCGTGACCTGGAGCGCGCCGTCCTGGTAAGTCCTTCTTCTTCTTGTTTTCTTGTGATTTTATCTCTGTGGGGGCGCGCCAGCGCACCCACTGGGTGTAGCCCCTGAGGTTCGGGCCAACTATGTAGTAGTTGGGTCGAACCTTAGGAGCATTGGCCTTGTGTTGACTTTGGTCTTCTCTTCAGCACCTTGACGCCTTCCAGGTTGCCGCCTACAACCGGCTCCT
>NW_025281068.1:0-1207 GCF_018294505.1 Triticum aestivum
CCATAAAACATATCTCTCATAAAAATGGAACAACCATTATTCTCAGATTTAAAAGAGTAGCCATCTCGAATTAAACGAGATCCTGATACAATGTTCATGCTCAAAGCTGGCACTAAATAACAATTATTAAGGTTTAAAACTAATCCCGAAGGGAGATGCAGAGGTAGCGTGCCGACGGCGATCACATTGACCTTGGAACCATTCCCGACGCGCATCGTCACCTCGTCCTTTGCCAGTTTCCGCTTATTCCGCAGCCCCTGCTTTGAGTTACAAATGTGAGCAACTGCACCGGTATCAAATACCCAGGAGCTACTACGGGCACTAGTAAGGTACACATCAATTACATGTATATCACATATACCTTTTGTTTTGCCGGCCTTCTTATCCGCTAAGTACTTAGGGCAGTTCCGCTTCCAGTGACCGCTTCCCTTGCAATAAAAGCACTCAGTCTCAGGCTTGGGTCCATTCTTTGGCTTCTTCCCGTCAGCTTGCTTGCCGGGCGCGGCAACCTCCTTGCTGTCCTTCTTGAAGTTCTTTTTACCCTTGCCTTTCTTGAACTTAGTGGTTTTATTGACCATCAACACTTGATGTTCCTTCCTGACTTCTACCTCTGCTGATTTCAGCATAGCAAATACTTCAGGAATGGTCTTTTCCATCCCCTGCATATTGAAGTTCATCACAAAGCTCTTGTAGCTTGGTGGAAGCGACTGGAGGATTCTATCAATGACCGCATCATCCGGGAGATTAACTCCCAGCTGAGTCAAGCAGTTATGCAACCCAGACATAGTGAGTATGTGCTCACTGACAGAACTGTTTTCCTCCATCTTACAGCTGAAGAATTTGTCGGAGACTTCATATCTCTCGACCCGGGCATGAGCTTGGAAAACCATTTTCAGCTCTTCGAACATCTCATATGCTCCATGTCTCTCAAAACGCTTTTGGAGCCCCGGCTCTAGGCTGTAAAGCATGCCGCACTGAACGAGGGAGTAGTCATCGAAACGTGCCTGCCAAGCGTTCATAACATCTTGTTCTGCAGGGAGAACGGGTGCGTCACCAAGCGGTGCTTGTAGGACATAATCTTTCTTGGCAGCTATGAGGATGATCCTCAGGTTCCGGACCCAGTCCGTATAGTTGCTGCCATCGTCTTTCAGCTTGGTTTTCTCTAGGAACGCGTTGAAGTTGAGGACTACGTTGGCCATTTAATCTA
>NW_025281069.1:0-1207 GCF_018294505.1 Triticum aestivum
TAAAAGGAAACCTAGATGAATTGTTGTTGAGCCCATTGACAACATCCTTATCTCCTCCATGATTTTGTTGAACATTAAGCTAGTGTTGGAAACTTTTGAAAGCACTTGTTCATGCTAGCTCATGAAGCATATGTTCGGATGTAAGAAGTGACTTCCTCTAGTTCATGTGCATTTGATGCAAGTTGCCTCCGTGGACTCGAGAAAGTCAATGTTGCTTTCTTTGGAATCATTCCAAATCAGTCATGCACACGTGCGAAGAATGCTGTGGCTTGAAGACTTGCAACCTTCAATCTATATGTATCCCTAGCACACCAAGCCACTGATTGATTTGTTCAAGGAGAAGGAGTTTCTTTATAAGAGCTAATCCGGACTTATGAAAGAACTTCGATATCCTCGCTGATGGTTCCCAACCAGAACTCGGTAGTGTTTTATTGTAAGACTACCATGTGGGCATGCTTGTCTGGGACAACGTGTTCACATGTTTGTAGCAGAACCAGCTCATGTTTTGGAGCTTGCTATCGTAGTTCATCTCCCGAGAATCCCGCAATGTTATCTCGTCGATTTGTGTTGCAAACTTTCATGTTTCTTCCTAGACTCGATGAGTCTGGAATATCCTGACACCAACCAGATCTGAATCTCAGGCAGATATGATGGTTGGAATATTTCCCAAGAATTATAATATTGGTCGCGCAATAACCGGTAAAGTGGATGTCGTGACCAACACACCCAGCCGGAAGACCTGTTATTATAATATCTTGATTGATGAAGTTGGCCACCCCCCCACCTCCCCATAGGGATTTCGTAGGATTTACTTCCTAGTTACCCCTATGGATTTCTGTGTTCCGAAGTCCGATCTTTTTACTTGATGTTCTAGATATCAAACCATATCTATGAATGGGTTACGCTAGCACATCAAGGAGAACATTAGAAGCGGAGTGCTAAATGTCTCTCGGTCGATCGTCCAGATTTTGTTCCTTGGCTCGCTAAGGTGAAATCTGAGAAAGTGTTATCCTCCTTTGCATCTGCATCCTCCATCACCATTCATCATGGTAGTAAGTTGTGTTACCGGACCCTTGACACGGATGTTGGTAAAATCTTGATGATTATGGAAATGCTCAAGTTCTTGAGAGCACGCACAAGCGTTACGTGTTATCATCGGCTCTAACTGGGATTCCTCTCGGTTTCCTCGGCAATGCTATGACCTTTT
>NW_025281070.1:0-1207 GCF_018294505.1 Triticum aestivum
TATGGACATTGGATGTCGTTGATAACGGGATCACATCATTAGGAGAATGATGTGATGGACAAGACCCAATCCTAAGCATAGCATAAAAGATCGTGTAGTTCGTTTTGCTAGAGCTTTGCAAGTGTCAAGTATCTCTTCCTTCGACCATGAGATCGTGTAACTCCCGGATACCGTAAGAGTGCCTTGGGTGTATCAAACGTCACAACGTAACTGGGTGACTATAAAGGTGCATTACAGGTATCTCCGAAAGTAGTTGTTGGGTTGACACGGATCGAGACTGGGATTTGTCACTCCGTATGACGGAGAGGTATCTCTGGGCCCACTCGGTAATGCATCATCATATTGAGCTCAATGTGACCAAGGTGTTGGACACGGGATCATGCATTACGGTACGAGTAAATTGACTTGCCGGTAACGAGACTGAACAAGGTATTGGGATACCGACGATCGAGTCTCGGGCAAGTAACGTACCGATTGACAAAGGGAATTGCATACAGGGTTTGATCGAATCCTCGACATAGTGGTTCATCCGATGACAACATCGAGGAGCATGTGGGATCCATCATGGGTATCCAGATCCCGCTGATGGTTATTGACTGAGAGCGTCTCGGTCATGTCTGCATGTCTCCCGAACCCGTAGGGTCTACACACTTAAGGTTTGGTGACGCTAGGGTTACGAAGATATGGATATGCAGAAACCCGAATGTTGTTCGGAGTCCCGGATGAGATCCCGGACGTCACGAGGAGTTCCGGAATGGTCCGGAGGTAAAGAATTATATATAGGAAGTGCTATTTCGGGCATCGGGACAAGTTTCGGGGTTATCGGTATTGTACCGGGACCACCGGAAGGGTCCCGGGGGTCCACCGGGTGGGGCCACCTGTCCCGGGGGGCCACATGGGCTGTAGGGGGTGCGCCTTGGCCATCATGGGCCAAGGGCACCAGCCCCTATAGGCCCATGCGCCTAGGGTTTCCCCCTAGGAGGAGTCCTAGTGGTGGAAGGCACCCCTAGGTGCCTTGGGGGGGAGGGAAACCTCCCCTAGGCCGCCGCCCCCCCTAGTAGATCTCATCTACTAGGGCCGGCGCCCCCCTGGCACCCCTATATATAGTGGGGGAGAGGAGGGACTTCATACACCAGCCCCTGGCGCCTCCTCCTCCCCCCGTTACGTCTCTCCCTCGTAGTCTCGGCGAAGCCCTGCTGCTGTGACG
>NW_025281071.1:0-1207 GCF_018294505.1 Triticum aestivum
TGCCGGTGCAACCTCCCTTCGCCCCCGCTCGACGTCGCCCTGCCCGTCTGCCTCTCCCATGGCGCACGGCACCTGCCGCCGGACCCGCCCTTCCGCCATCTCCTGTATCGTCGGCGCAACCTCCCTTCGCACCGCTCGCCGTCGGGTTGTCCGGCCCGTCCGCCTCTCCTACGACGCCAGCCTCCAGCCCCGCCATCTCCTGTGGTGCACGACGCCCGCCGCTGGCCCCGCCCTTCCGCATCTCCTATGGCTCGCGCGCCTGTCCGTCGGCCACGCCCGTCCGCCTCTCCTGTGGCACACGACTGTTGCTGTGTACGTCTGGAACAACGCCACAGGGTGGCCCTCCCTCATCGGTAAATTTTGCGTCGAGCTTATTTTGTTTGATTTCATATGCTGTGTGCCAAACTCTAAATTCTGAAGGCTGTGGCTGGAATTGCCGTTCCATTCTCATGTCCCTCATGACTCTGCGTGTGTACTTCTTCTCATGTTGAACTAATGTGTGATACTAGGTCTTTGCATCTTCAATGATTCATCCCGGGAGCCATATGATCTGTCAGATGATGACACTAATTTGCAGAAGAAGTTCACACGTCTAAGGGATCATGCAGCTGCACTGCGAAACTACTGTATAATCCTGACCTTTCTTTCTTTTGTCTTCACAAGGTTGAAAGCGCTCTTGGTTCTGCTGAAAAGCTTGTGAGAGCATCACCTGATGAGCTGTTCCACTACTAGGGTGATCTTGTTCAAGCACTGGTACATGTTCGTTGTTCTGATGTCGTGATAGAAGGTGAGGAAGATTTTGCGGAAGAAAAGCGACAGAAGGCATTAGTCGCCTTGCTGGTAACCAGCCCATTTGAATCATTTTTGCTTTGCATTTTCTTCAGGATTTGGTACATGTGTATTTTCACATAATTTTTAACAAACCAATTCATAGATTCGTTGTATATGAATAACCGACCAAACAAAGACCGGTGATAATCAGCGTCATCCCGGACCTAACGAACATTTTAGTCTGAATTTATCTAACACTATGGGAATAGGGTAAATGATAACCAAAAGTTAGAAATCTGACATTATGATTGATCATACTATCTGTAATCCATACTCTTCTGCTTTATGGGAGTTAGTCTGTCGATCATCATGACCAACTGAAAATAATTAAACCGGTAGATCCCGACCTCAAATGGCGCGAGTGCTCTATGAAAGC